>NC_048302.1:39058214-39161468 GCF_013100865.1 Trachemys scripta elegans | reverse complement strand
CCCTGGCAATCGCGGCCAGTACAGCTACTGGAAAAGTCTGTTAACGTGTATGGGGATGGAGCGGAAATCCTCCAGGGACATCTCCAGAAAGCTCTCCTTCATGTACTCCCAAAGCCTTTGCAAAAGGTTTCTGGGGAGGGCTGCCTTATCCCGTTCGCCATGGTAGGACACTTTACCACGCCAGGCCAATAGCACGTAGTCTGGAATCATTGCATAACAAAGCACGGCAGCGTATGGTCCCGGTGTTTGCTGGCATGCAGACAACATCCATTCCTTATCGCTCTTTGTTATCCTCAGGAGAGTGATATCATTCACTGTCGCCTGGTTGAAATGGGGCGATTTTATTAAGGGGACATTCAGAGGTGCCCGTTCCTGCTCTGCTGAACAGAAATGTTCCCCACTGTTAGCCACGCGGTGTGGGGGGGAGGGGTGAAGTGATCATCCCCGAGAATTGGGTGTGGAAGGGGGAGGGGGGTTAGTTCGGTTTGTGCTGCATGTTATCCCGGAAAACGCAGCCCCTCCTTTTACATTGCAAACCCATTTTAAATGGCCAACCCAACAGGTGCTTGGTATGGGAAATGAGGGCGCTACTGTTTGAAACCATTCCCACCTGTTAAGAAGGTTAAAAAAGCCAAAAGACTGTGGCTTACCATGGCTGCCTGCAAGCCGAAATCTGTTGCTTGGCCCTGCGTGAGTGATCTCTCACACCAAACCGGCAGGCCCTCAATATAAGAGGAAAAATGTGACCTTGTAACGAAAGCACATGTGCTGTGTAATGTGAACAGCAAAATTTAACGTGAAAGAGTGTACCCATTGTTCTCTAAAATGTGTCTTTTCTAACCACCTCTCCCTCCTCCTCCACCAGCTGCAAATGTTTCTCCTTCACAGAGGCTAGTGAAGATTAGAAGGAGAAAACGGTGGACTCGGGATGATATGTTCTTGGAGCTCCAGATGTCTTCCCACGCTGACAGAGCACAGCAGAATGCGTGGAGGCAGTCAATGTCAGACTACAGAACAGCACAATATGAACGAGAGGAGAGGTGGCGGGCTGAATCGCGGGATGAACAGAGCAAGTGACGGGCTGAAGATGATAGGTGGCGTCAGCTTGCAGACAGAAGGCAAGAGTCAATGCTCCGGCTGCTGGAGCATCAAACTGATATGCTCCAGTGTATGGTTGAGCTGCAGGAAAGGCAGCAGGAGCAGAGACCGCTGCTACAGCCCCTGTGTAACCAACAGCCCTCCTCCCCAAGTTCCATAGCCTCCTCACCCAGACGCCCAAGAACATGGTGGGGGGGCCTCCGGCCACCCAGTCACTCCACTCCAGATGATTGCCCGAGCATCAGAAGGCTGGCCTTCAATAAGAGTTAAAGTTTTAAACGGCGGTGTGTCCTTTTCCTTCCCTCCTCCCCCACCCATCCCGGGCTATCTTGGCAATTATCCCCCTGGTTGTCTGATGAATTAATAAAGAATGCATGAATGTGAAGTAACAATGACTTTATTGCCTCTGCAAGCGGTGCTCGAGGGGCGGGAGGAGAGCGGGGGTGGTTGGTTTACAGGGAAGTAGAGTGAACCGGGCGGGGGGGGCGGAGGGTTCATCAAGGAGAAACAAACAGAAGTTTCACACCGTAGCCTGGCCAGTCACAAAACTCGTTTTCAAAGCTTCTCTGATGCGCACCACACCCTGCTGTGCTCTTCTAACCGCCCTGGTGTCTGGCTGCACATAATCAGTGGCCAGGCGATTTGCCTCAACCTCCGACCCCGCCATAAATGTCTCCCCCTTACTCTCACAGATATTGTGGAGCGCACAGCAAGCAGCAATAACAATGGGGATATTCTTTTCGCTGAGGTCTGAGTGAGTCAGTAAGCTGCGCCCGCGCGCTTTTAAATGTCCAAATGCACATTCCACCACCATTCGGCACTTGCTCAGCCTGTAGTTGAACAGGTCCTGACTACTGTCCAGGCTGCCTGTGTATGGCTTCATGAGCCATGGCATTAAGGGGTAGGCTGGGTCCCCAAGGATCATGATAGGCATTTCAACATCCCCAACAGTTATTTTCTGGTCCGGGAAGAAAGTCCCTTTCTCCAGCTTTCGAAACAGACCAGAGTGCCTGAAGATGCGAGCATCATGTACCTTTCCCGGCCATCCCACGTTGATGTTGGTGAAACGTCCCTTGTGATCCATCAGGGCTTGCAGCAGCACTGAAAAGTACCCCTTCCAGTTTATGTACTTAGTGGCTTGGTGCTCCGGTGACAAGATAGGGATATGGGTTCTGTCTATTGCCCCACCACAGTTTGGGAATCCCATTGCAGCAAAGCCATCCACTATGGCCTGCACATTTCCCAGAGTCACTACCCTTGATATCAGCAGGTCTTTGATTGCCCTGGCAACTTGGATCACAGCAGCCCCCACAGTAGATTTGCCCACTCCAAATTGATTCCCGACTGACCGGTAGCTGTCTGGCGTTGCAAGCTTCCACAGGGCTATCACCACTCGCTTCTCAACTGTGAGGGCTGCTCTCATCCTGGTATTCTGGTGCTTCAGGGCAGGGGAAAGCAAGTCACAAAGTTCCATGAAAGTGCCCTTACGCATGCGAAAGTTTCGCAGCCACTGGGAATCGTCCCACACCTGCAACACGATGCGGTCCCACCAGTCTGTGCTTGTTTCCTGGGCCCAGAATCGGCATTCCGCAGCATGAACCTGCCCCAGTAACACCATGATTTGCACATTGCTGGGGCCTGTGCCTTGTGAGAGGTCTATGTCCATGTCAATTTCCTCATCACTCTCGTCGCCGCACTGCAATCGCCTCCTCGGCTGGTCCTGGTTTTGCTTTGGCATGTCCTGGCTCTGCATATACTCCAGGACAATGTGCGTCATGTTCATAGTGCTCATAATTGCTGCAGTGATCTGAGCGGGCTCCACGATCCCAGTGCTATGGTGTCTGGTCTGAAAAAAAGGCATGAAACTAGTATCTGACAGAGGGAGGGAGGGGCGAGTGACGACATGGTGTACAGGTACAGGGAATTAAAATCAACAAAGGTGGCTGTGCATCAGGGAGAAACACAAACAACTGTCACACAGAATGGCTCCCCCAAAGATTGAACTCAAAACCCTGGGTTTAGCAGGCCGTTGATTTCACGGAGGGAGGGGGAAGCAAATGAATACAGAACAAATCTATTTTTTACATCTTAAGCTGGCAGACGATGGTGCAGCATGACTGACAGCCCTAGGCATCTTCTGGGTGCTTGGCAGAAAATACTGGGCGCGTGCCAGAAAATAGCATACTACGACTGATAGCCATCATCGTCATTGGGAAGGCAGCGACTGGGAGACATACAGAGTTTCAGCCACTGCAGTACGACGACGACAGATACCAGTCATAATACACCGTCTACTGCCAAAAGGCAATTAGCTGCTGCTGTGTAGCAATGCAGTACCACGTCTGCCGGCACCCAGAGGACATATGGTGACGGTGAGCTGAGCTGAGCGGGCTCCATGCTTGGCATGGTATGTTGTCTGCACAGGTAACCCAGGTAAAAAGGCGCGAATCGATTGTCTGCCGTTGCTCTGACGGAGGGGGAGGTGCCTGACGACATGTACCCAGAACCCCCCACGACACTGTTTTGCATCATTCAGGCATTGGGATCTCAACCAAGAATTCCAATGGGCGGCGGAGACTGCGGGAACTGTGGGATAGCTACGCTCCGGAAGTCGACGCTAGCCTCGGTACTGTGGACGCGGTCTGCTGACTTAATGCACTTAGAGCATTTTATGTGGGGACACACACAATCGGCTGTATACAACTGATTTCTGTAAAACCGGCTTCTATAAATTCGACCTAATTTCGTAGTGTAGACATACCCTTAAGAAGGAAACGCTTGATGAAGGGCCTTGATGAAGAGAAAAGTGTTGCTATTGTTCATATTTACAATAAGTCAATTGTCCACAAATGTTGACTGTAAAATTTCACCTTAAATTTCGAGTTCAGTTTATTGCACGAAGTTCCACATCACTTTGTTTTGCTAAGTGGAGCTATTAAAGTAAAATGAATTCATGTTAAGTTCCCTGTTCTGCTGAGCATTAAGAAGACGTTTGTTTGTTTACAGGAATAGTCTGGTTGCTGGCAGTTATTGTTGGGTCACCTATGTGGCATGTACAGCGACTGGAGGTATGGTATGATATATCATGTAATCACTCTTTCAGAGAGAGCCCTTGTTTCAGACTTAGCTCATTGCAGGGGATAGCAACAAGGCTGAATAAACTCCAAGTATTTATGAGCGGGGATAAAGCAGAATCTGGTCACATGCTACTGTAAAAGTTGTCAGTGTTTCTTACGTAGAGTAATTGATTTTGTAATCTGACTTTCTGGGCCCTCATTGAAAAAGAGAAAATGGAGAGACACTTTTAATATTGTCACTGGCAAAGGATTGTGGGCAGTTTTGGAAAGCCTTTACTTCAGGATGTGGGCAGAATTTGATACCTGGGGCATTTGGATTGCCTCCCTGTAACCTTGTGCTGGCTTTCCATACTATATTGCCTACTTGTAGTTGTGCCTCTCTCCCTGTCTTGAAGATGAATAGTTGCATCTGTGCCTTGCACTGAACCTTCCTATTGCTTTGTATCTGCAATGACACACAATAGCTTGGGACTTTGAAAATGATTATCTTTACGTGACATGGCATGTTCCTATAAACATTTCTCCATAGCTATTACATTTTAAGCAATGGTTACTCCATTCAAAACCTTCATTAACTGTTAGAAGCAGCTATTTGGGAGTCTGGGTTTTTAAAAAATCCTTTAAAAAGTGTAACTTGGCATATTGGAGTTTGAGAAAGGGGCACAGTAGTCTATACAGACATGAGCTATGTACGCTTGGTTATAAGCTGTGTGTGTGTATAGACAGTTGTTTTTTGGGAAATCTTTGTTTGTTGGCTGATGAGACAAATTTGTTCTGAAAACTCACTTAAGTTTGAAAAGTTTTCAGTCAGCCTCCATAGCTACAACTGCAAAAGCGGTGTACAGATACCTGCATTTGTGCATGCAAACCAAAGCCCTGACCCTGCAGTCTGATCCACCTGGGCAGAAGCCCTGCACCAGTGCAGGGTCAGGCTGACTTCAGTAGGATTCTGTGCACGCACAGGGGGGAAAGCAGGCTGCTTATGTGGATTTAGTTGCAGGATCAGGGCCCAGATCACAGAGTTAAATATGCAGTTGTACCTTTTGTTCACATGAAAATGGATGTGCCAACCAAATTGGCATTTAAATTATATACATTAAAAAAATGCCAGGGTTAAACAATGTTTTTAGATACGTTTGGCTTTTTTTAGCCTTCCAAGAAGCTTTTGATAAATTACCTCAAATGAGGTTATTTATCAAAAGTCTCTTGGAAGGTTAAATAAATCAGATGCACTGTTTCTCTTTCATCCACTATTTAGTTCTGTGTTTTATATTTGTCATTAACTTATTGATTTGTATTAATTATTAATATTACTACTACTTATTAATGTTACTTTAGACACTTTAAAAGTGTGATAGGTGCTATAGAAAAATAGTCCTTGCCACAACCCCAGTTGTAGAGGACAATTAAAATAAGACACTTGGGGCAGGCTTATGGTTCCTTTGTGGTAATGCAAATCAACCTGACTTTGACCAGTGGTACACAGAAAGCCAGTGTACCTGATCCTCAGAAAACCTGCGCCCACTACAGCCGTAGCTAGAAAGCACCTTATCTGTTTAGCTCAAGCTGTACAGACTTATATTTGGCTCTGGGGGACCCCAGTTCAATTCCTGTTGTATTGGCCAAGATGGCCAGCATAACCTTAAAAGTAATCAGCCCAAACAGTACATTGTTTCAGCACATCTCAGCAGCTGCCTCCAGGAGAAACTGACACTTCCCTCCCCAGCATAAACCCTGAAGGAGTGTGTCAGTTAAAACACCTCTTGCTCTTCTTGGAGGGCAATCCCTCTGCTGCAGAGAGGAAGTACAGTTTTTACCTTGCATAAGCTACGGTGAACACAGCCCTTTACATGGAAAATGCATTAGAAGAATAGTCTCACTAGAAAGGTGTCTCCACTGAATTCCTGTTATAAAGCAAGGGGCTTTAGAACATATGACACTCTTCATAATTAGGGTCATTATTAAAGTGACTCATTTCTATTTCATTTGTTTTAGATTAAATATGACTTTCTGTATGAAAAAGAGTTTGTTTGCTGCTTGGAAGAGTGGACCAGTGCTGTTCACCAAAAGATATATACCACCTTCATTCTTGTCATACTATTCCTTCTTCCACTGATGCTGATGCTTCTGTTGTACAGTAAGATTGGTTATGAACTCTGGATTAAGAAACGAGTGGGAGATGCTTCAGTTCTTCAAACCATTCATGGGAATGAAATGTCTAAGATATCAAGGTTTGTAAAGTAAAACCATATAGTTAGAACTCTCAGTCTTGAAAAGCATATCTGGGGACTGGCAACAAGAAAAGTTATGGACAAGATTTTCAAAAGTGACTAATGACTAGGGCCCTACCAAATTCATAGTCCATTTTGGTCAATTTCACAGTCATAGGATTTTAAAAATTGTAAATTTCATGATTTCAGTAATTATATCTGAAATTTCATGGTGTTGCACTTGTAGGGGTCCTCACCCAAAAGAGAGTTGTGGGGGGTAACAAAGTTATTGTAGGAGGGGTTGCGGTACTGCTATCCTTACTTCTGTGCTGCTGCTGGCAGCTGCATTGGCTTCAGAGCTGGGTAATTGGAGATCAGTGGCTGCTGGCTGGGAGCCCAGCTCTGAAGGCAGAGCCTCCACCACCAGGAGCACAGAAGTAAGGTGGCATGGTATGGTATTGCCACCCTTCTGTGCTGCTTCTGGCAGGGTGCTGCCTTTAGAGCTGGGCAGCACAGAAGTAAGGGTGGCAATACCGTGACTCCTCTAAAATAACCTTGCAACTCCCTTTTGGGTCAGGACTCCCAATTTAAGAAATGCTGGTGTCCCCCTTGAAATCTGTATAGTATAGGGTAAAAGCACACAATAGACCAGATTCCATGGGGAAAGACCAGATTTCACAGTCCGTGACGCTTTTTTCATGGCTGTGAATTTGGTAGGGCCCTACTTATGACTTAATATTTGGTGTCCAACTTGAGACACCTTATAAGGGCCTGATGTTCAAATAGTGCTAAGCACCCACACTCTGAAAATTGGACCCTTTTCAGGTGTGTCACATTGTGCGCCTAAAATTAACACTTTTAAAAATGCAGGTCATGAGTTGGGAGGAAGAAGCAGTTTGTTACATTCCTGAGGCAGATTGGGAGTGATCAAATACAGTTCCTTTTAGAATCCACCTGGAATAAGATCAATAATATCAAAAGTTTTCTAAGGTGAGTTCATTATATGTGTGTCTATAACCATTGTTCTATCAGCCTTTTAAAAATGAAAGTAGTATATTAAAATAAAAAAGAATTGGAACTCACCTGAAAACTAATTTAATACACTCTAATTGGGTAGTTTCTAAAGAGATATAAATGCCCTCAGTCTTTTTCTGCCTCATGAGACCATCCAGATGGGAACTTTGTGTTTGAAATGCAATTAAAAAAATGAATAATTAACAAGCAGACAACAAAATGGTATAGTTCCTTATGCTTAATTGTAATTTAGTGTAGCAATTACCCTACTTTATATATTACACTGCAGTTTTTCTTTAATTTGGCAAGTTTTTTCCTGGTGTGATGGCAACTTCTAGCAATACGTGCACAGAAAACAGGAGAGTACCATATTAAATATTGAATCCAAGGAGAATAATAAGTAGCAGCTTAAAGAGAAAAGATTGCTCAGTCAAGTGGCTAACATCAATCAAAATGAGGATGAGGATGAAGTTGCAAAACTGAATAAAATAGTAATGTAACATGCTTGTAAAGTGTGTGCCAGTCCCCAGCTAGTGACTCCTCCACATAGAGGATAAGGTTCTACTACTTCTGTCCGCCAAGAGAGTTGCTACTTTAGCTCAAGTGGCAGAAGTTTATATTGAGTTCATAACACCTGGTGGTAATAATGTTATATAGGAGTTCATGAGTAATGATAAATCCAGACATACTCTGAGCCTGCAAAGTATTTTGGTGAAAGCAGGGCATGTACTCCTAACAGATGGTGCAGATCCCATTCCTCCAAACACTATCCTCTAGCAACAAAAATTATCAGGTAGTGAGGTTCCATCCAGCTCCTTATCTATGTTGGACATTGACAGAGTAACGAGACATTACAGATACAGTCAATATTCCAGGTCCCAGGAAAAGATCCTTGCTTTTTGATATATCATGGATTTTTGAGTAGTTTCTCCATCTCTAGGTATCAGAATTAGACTTGCTTGAACAGCTATAACAACAAAATTGATTTTTAAAATACAATATTATCTAGACTCCCTACCATGACTTAAATACTTATCTTTTGCATTAAAAGTGTTAAGTAAAAGCTGTTAAATTATTAAATATCACATCTTTACATATATGTTTGAAACAGCTACACAGAATGATCCATCCACGTTTTTAATATATCACTGTGTTATCTGGGCACCTTAACTTCAGCCCTAAACAGAACCTTTGGGCTAAGATTTTCAACAGTGACTCATGTTTGGGGTATCTGTGACCAGGAGCCCTTCTACCACCAAAATATATTTCTTTTTCCTCTGGGTTGGCTGGAGCATAGGGCCCACAATATCCTTTGCCACCCTAAGAAATGCCTCCTTGATCACAGGTAAGGGCTGTCTGGGAGCTTTGTGAGACCCTGCAGGTCTTTGCACTTTGGACATAAGTCACAAGACCTGCAATAGTCTCCCAGCTCATATCTGGCCAATAAAAGTTCCTTTTCAACCTTTCATAAGTCCCCAAGTGACCTGCAAAAGGACAGTTGTGGGGTAATGTCATTAGCTCCCTACAATGCTTAACAGGCACAGCCAGCTGCTTGTAAACCTTTACAGGATTTTTGATTTTCCCCATAGGACTTTCTCTATACATCCTTCCCTCCTCTTCAAAAAACCTTTCCCTGTTTCCCCTAACTGGGGACCCCTCACGCTATCTAAGGATGGGTCTTCTCTTTACTGTGGTGCAAATTCCTGCTGGCTGTCAGCTCTGATCAGAGCCTCCTCCACTGGCACTGGGAGTGGCTTTGCCCCACTTGTCCTTGGAGACTCTCTGTGTCTGTCTGATAAGTCAGGGCCAAGGATGTCCCTTTCCCCTGAGCTGTTTCTCGTCTTTACAATTCCTTTCTGGGGCTACAGAGCGACATTCACTTTTAGTGCAGGTTACTATATTAATGGCTTTAGACATAGTTAGTATGTTACTTCCCATGAGAATTTCTGCTGGAATGCAATCCAATACACCAAATTTTAAAATGCCTTCCAGACCTTCGCACTCTACGTACACTTTAGCTAAAGGCACAGTGGTTTTAAAACTTCCCCAAACTAGGAGTTCTACCCTTTTTCCATACAGTATGCCAATCTCCCTAATAATACCTTCTCTGAATCACTTACAAATCTGTTACCAGTGCTTGAAGTGTGAACCTTAGTCAACCAGCACATTGTGTGAAAATCCTGGCCAGAGTACGCTACCTGTGACTTCTGGCTCAGGACACACACAACTGTGAGCCACTGTGGTACTGCTCTGCCTCAGTTCCCCGACACAATAGCTTGTCTGTCTTGCCAGCGAACTCTTCTGGACTCTGCCAGTCCATATCTTGCTTTCCAAACCCATTTCCTGAGGTCCACAGAGACATCACTACCACCAAAGAGACCGTGCATGCACCAGCATGTTAGGTTTGCTGAGGACTTGCCTTCCACTGTTAATACACAGTACTGAGATGGTTTTGTAAGAAAACAAATTAGTTTATTAATAAAGAATAGATATTTAAATGATAGGCAGGGCCAGCTCTGGCTTTTTTGCCGCCCCAAGCAAAAAAATAAAAACCTGCGGCGTGGCAGGAGCGACAAAGCAGGAAAAAAAAAAACTGAGGGGCAGCCGGAGCCAGGGTGCAGGGGGACTCCCTGCACTGCAGATGTGCCCCGGCTAGCGGGGTGGGGTGGGAGAGGGAGCAAGGGGAAAAAAAATAAGCGGCCGTGCCGCCCTAGGATTGGGTGGAATGCCGCCCCGTAGAATCTGCCGCCCCAAGCACGAGCTCGGCTGGTGCCTGCAGCCGGCCCTGATGATAGGTATAGTTACAAATAAAACACAACACTCTTTCTAGTGATCGAAACTCAGTTTTAGCACGTTACAATCTTTGTCTAAGCAGGTTTTTCACTTACATCAAGCAGGGCCGTCCCTAGCTATTTTGGTGTCCTACGCAGCCCCCCAAGCCTCCGCTGTGGGTGGGAGGGCTGGCCACTCCCTGTGGGAAATGGAGTGACCCGGCCCCAGCCTGCTCTGCTTCCCTGGCTCCCAGAAGAGGCCTGATTTTTCAGAAAGTGCTGAACATCCACCTTTTGAAAGTCAGGCCCATTTAAGGTGTTGCAAATTGGGCACCCAGAAATTGAGACACTCAATGACTAGTCACTTTTGAAAATACCTCAAAGTCTGTGTGCTCATAAGTATCTGCTTGGGGAAAAAACTGCATTTCAATGCATCTACAAATACTTGCCTGTCCAAATATTTAGAGCTGAATAAGTAAATGACAGAGTTTATTAGTGCAGTTGCATGAAGGTAAGTAGATTTTGCATTTCAAATTGGATCCTGAGTTAGGAAAATATGACATTGCTCTTGTTATTTATTATTTATTTGATATGGTTCAGTGATTTCAAGGAGGGTTAAGCAAGTGGGCATTTCTGAAAATCCCATTAAGTGCCTATCTGCATCTTTGGGCACCTAAATACCTTTAGAAGCTGACCCTGAGGCATTTGTGCTAATCAACAGTTTATTCAAAGTTATTCTGTAAAAGCTACCTTAGTGTAATTTCAGGAAGAAGAAGCGAGCAATCGTTATGATGGTGATGGTGGTGGTTTTATTTGCAGTCTGCTGGGCCCCTTTCCATGTAATTCACATGATGATAGAATACAGTGAGTATCTGCCACACTTCTTAAATTAAGGCATTTACTTTTGAGTGTGTCTTTTTCTTTTTAGTAATGGAATCACTGGTGTTGTATCAAACTCTAGTGCTGCTGCTCTAGTGCCCATTGCAGCTAAGGTGAATACGTGCTTTTAAATCTGGAATAATAAACATTCCCTCATGATATAACAGTGGTTCTTAATCTATTTATCAAGTTTGTCATCTTCTTCTTGTGTTTTATGGTGAAGCAGACTTACTTGCTGAGTCTGTGATCCCCAAGCGCTGGACACGATAGGTAATTAAAAATTAAAGTCTTTCATTTTTAATTCCTAGCATTCTGAAAGAATTTCAGTATTTCTTTTTAATAGGCCTCATTTTTTCTCAGTGCTCTTACTAGGTATTTCCATGAAAAATTTTGAACTTTTTTTTTCTCCATATAAAATACCCCCTTTCAATGGTGTACTCTTTGTTCTCCCAGAGGAGATGATCATCTGTTTCCTGGACCTTGCACATCCCACATAATCCATATTTGTTTGTTTGTTAGAAACAAATTACTATTAATCTACAATGGCCAGTTACAATTCTAAATCTTCACTTCACTCTATCTCTCAGGGCCTTGGAGTATATCAGCATTTTTTCTCTTGGGCATATTTCATATTCCCCTTTGTTTCTTTTGCCCATCGTTCTTGCCATTCTTCTCAACTCATTTTTAATTAGATTTTTAAACTCCAGTTTATTTAAAGGGCTCTCTAAATCAATTTGCTCATTTTCAACAGCATTTTTTTGCCATTTTGTCTGCCAGGTCATTGCCCACTACCCTGTGTGCACTGGGATCCATTCTATTACTATGATTACACCCAACTACATCAAATTTATTGTTAACAGTAATATTTCATTCAGAATATCATTTCGGCTCTTTGAAGAGCCATTGCTGATTGCCTGTAGTCCAAATAAGGAAACAGACAGGATGACCGTAGCGTCTGGATGCACATCTATGACCCAATTTAATGCCAGCATTATCCTTGCCAGTTCAGCTGTCAAAACGGCTACAAAATTTGATTCTGAGTGCACTGAAAGCTGTTCCCATTTGTCCTGTTCTGACATCTTTGGATCCATCAGTATATATTGGACAGTAGCATTCCCATTTATCACAAATGTTTTCATTTGCCAGAGCTTGCACATTTAACGCTCCTTTTCCAGTCATAATATATTTTTCCCAAAGCTATACATTTTAATCTTTTAGGTCTTTGTTTTCACCAAGATCTTTTGTCCACACTTTAACCTTGCTTACTTGAGGCTTTTTGAGTTTTTGCCCTACACATAGCCCACTTAATTCCCAGCATTCATCCTATATTAGTTTGGTGTTTTCATCTTCAGTTTCCAATGACTTTAGCTCAAAAGGTTAAGTCTAAAAGCTTTATTCTTAAAGCAATGGACAGTTCACCTGCAGCTATCTGAATTACACACAGCGGTGTTGTGATGAAGGCACCACATGCAATTTGTAACCCCAGAGCTTGGACTGAGTCAAGCTTTCTCAATTCATTTTTGATGCTGAACCAAAAGCCTGATACCTGTACTGATCAATTGGTCTTACTGGAGTTCTGTATAACATCACCAGTACTCTCTTTTCCACACGCCAGGAGGTTTGAGAAGTAGTTTCCATATGATTCTTCCAAGTGAGCGTGCTATCAAATATCACCCCTAAAAATCTGTAGCTTTTAACTATACTTATTTGCTATGCATATAGATATGATTTATAATCTTTAAAATTTTTCTTTTTCGTGAATATCATTCCTTTAGTTTTGTCAATTGAGAATTTTTAAAGCCTCACATTTCTCCGTTCTGCGCCTGTCCTTAGTACATTTACTCTTTTAGCAGCTCTTTCCGGGTATCTGTTTGTGACCCCTGAGGCAAAATCGTCAGCAAATAAAGCAATGCCCATTCCTGCACTTAACTCTTAATTCATCATGATCACCCTGTGGAGTGCCATTTGTTAGTGTACATATATTGGAGTAGGCTTTTCCTACTCACACCTGCATAGTTCTTTTACTTAAGAAATCCCTTATCCACCTAGACTTCCTTCCCTTTATACCCATGGCAGCCACTTTATAAGTAAACCCTCTCCAGAACATTCCATAAGCTCTTTCAATATCCAGAAAAGTTGGCCTGTATGCATCAGGTCAAGATCTCAGCTTGCCTGATTTCCTTGCTGGAACAGTAACTGCATGCTTCCACTCAACTGGCAGATCACCTTTTCCTCATATGCTATTGCCCAATTTTAGTATCACCCTCAGACTTCTTTCAGATAGGTGTTTAAGCATTTCAAAGCATATACCATCCGGCCTGGAGCAGTACTTTTGCTCTTTTTTATAGATTTTGGAAGTTCCCTCATACTGAAGTTTTCATTTAAAATTGTTTCATCTTCCTCTCCCACCTGTTCAATACCCCACTGTTTTTTTCAATGCATTTTCTTTTCCTCTCTCAGATATCTATACTCTCATTCTCATCATTTACTAGCTCTTTCAGCCCTGAACTGAGTCAGCCTCTCTCCTTTATTGCCCCTCCAGGCTTGGCATTGCCTGCAGGTATAGTGAGGTGAGGTTAGCTGGGCCCATAGACTCTCCTTTACCCCTTTTCTGTGGATGTGGGGCCTTTTTGCCCCATCAGAGTCCCTGATTGGGGACAGCAATTAAGACAATTGGTCTCAAATGAGGAAGACACTGACACCTGCTCCCAAATCTGAATTTAAAATGTCTCCTTCCTACTCTTGCTTCATTTCAAGCCTCATTTCATTTCTCACAAGACTGGTAGTTGGCACCCAGCAGATCTGTTCTTGTGCCCAGGGTCTAGGAGGCCCATTGTAGGCTTGCCTTTCTCACACTCTCTCCTTCTATGGGCGGGCGTAGAGGAGGAGCAAAGAACAAGCACTTATAGTCAGCATGTGAGTGCTATGCTCAAGAAGTGGCAGAATGCAAGTACTGGAAATACTGGAAGTGCCATTACACCTTCTAGCTCCCCCAAACAGTGCCATAACAGTGACCCGGAATATTCCAATAGGACTCAAGCACTGCTCATGGTACTCTGTCTCCCTGTGGGGGCTCCTCTCACCCTGAACGTGAAGGGTTTGCAGCTGTCAGAACTGGCCTTGCAGATAATGCAATGCCAAAGTATACTACAGAGCTGCCTTGCAGGTAAGACATCCTCAGTGCAAATCAGAGACTATCTGTGGGTTTTGCCTTAAGTTATTTTTGGCTGCTACTGCAGTTGCCTTATAGAAATTTCAAACCAAATTGTGGATCGTGACTACTGCAGTCTTTCTTTGCTTTTACGTGCCTCAATCACCAAGGATCTTGTTTAAAACACTAGCAATTAAGTATCAGCGCAGAGCAAAGGGGCTGATGCATTTCTCTTCCTCACTACATTGATTCATCAGTTGAAAACACACAATTCACTACAACCAAAGCCATTCATTCATTATATAAAAACACTTTTTTTGGAACTATTAGCCTGTACCTTTCTTAAACTTCTACTTCTCTCCATGTCACTAATCACTCTCTGCCACTTGGACACTTCTCTGATCAAAATGCTTTATTGTTAAACAAAACAAAGCAAAAAAAAAAAAAAGTTGCCTTTCATTGCAAACTTGTAGTATGGGGACTCCGTTTTTGGAAGAATTGAAAGAGGAAAATCACTTTTTAATATTTTATGACATTGAATATTCAGAAATTGGGATGAGAGCCAGATGAAAGATAATAGATAAGAAAAAATTTATAGGGGAGTTTACACTTGCATGTTCGTACTAGTGTGTATGAATGGAGAGAGAGAGACAGAGAAAATTATGTAGGGCCAGTGTTTTCACTTCACTGAGGAAGCTGGTTTCCTGTGCTCTGTAACTGTCATCAGACATTGGTCTGATTACATCCAATTCAGTGTGAACTGTACTTATATACTTCTTGAATTTCTGTATTTATACAGCATGTGACTGACTGTGATTATCAGTGAATACTGTATTTTAAAGCTGTATCCTGATTTGACCAGTGTGGTTAGTTACAGCCAGACTGTAATCCATTCCTTAAGGAGACTTTGTGCATGCAAGAGAATATGCATGTTTATATAAAGCACAGGTCACCCATTCCTTGAAGGCGAAACCCTGCTTCTACACTGACCAGAGATGAGACTCTGAAATGAATTCAATTCCTGGTATAGGTGGACAAAAATGAGGCTTGGTGAGTTAAGCACAGGACTGTGAGTTGGTTTCGAGTTGTAATCCCAGCTCTGCTACTGACTCATTGCATGGCTTGTCACTTCCCCTTTCTTCCTTTCCCCTGTCTGAAAATGGGGCAAATATTTACTCAGCTAATGATAACTTGCTTTTATAGTGCTTTTCATCCGTTGATCTCAAAGCACTTTACAAAGGAGTCAGTATCATTATCTCCGTTTTACAAAGGGGGAAACTGAGGTACAGAGATTTACCCAGCAGGCCAGTGGCAGAGCTGGGAATAGGACCCAGCTCTTGTTAGTCCCAATACAGTACACTCTATTAGGCCACGCTCCCAGCTACTATGTAAAGTGCTCTATAAATATTCATGTTGATTGCTATTTATTTTAAATGGCTGGAGCATTACCTGCTTATATCTGGCCTGGATTGGACCCAAAGTGTGTGAGCACAGAGGAGAGAGCTAGTTTTCCACCGTGTGAAAAGGGCAGAGGACAGTGTAGAGGTACAAAAACAGTGTTTACAAATCTGAAGTGAAGATAGAACATGGGAGACAATGGGCTTTAAATAAACAATGTATGTAACTGACTGGTAGCTTTGTGTCACTCAGCTGTCTGTTAATTTTGCAATTCATAAATTGCGATTTTCAGACTATCTTTATATGACTGTGTTTTGTTTTGTTTTGCTTTCTGGTCAAAACCCATTATTAAAATGGATAAAAACATCTAAGAACTTTTTCTTGAAGCTGAACAAGAACTTCTGACCTGCAAGGGTGGGTATGGCATGTGGGTATCTATATAATTATATTTCCTTTTTCCCAGGTAATTTTGAAAGTGAGTATGATGACGTCACAATCAAGATGATCTTTGCTATTGTTCAGATCATTGGGTTTTTCAATTCCATTTGTAACCCTATGGTATATGCCTTTATGAACGAGAACTTCAAGAAAAATTTCCTCTCTGCAATCTGCTTTTGTATTGTCAAGGAAAACCCATCCCCTTCGAGGCGACTTGGAAACTCAGGGATTACCATGATGCAGCAAAAGGCAAGTCTTTCTCTAGGAGAGCCCACTGCTTTAGAGGAGGCCAGGAGAGAAGCATTCAGTGATGGCAACATTGAAGTCAAATTCTGTGATCAGCCAGCTGCAAAAAAGAATACAAAAAGGCACCTTGCTTTGTTTGCCTCTGAACTCACTGTGCACCCTGCATTAGAGAATGGACACTAGCATCATGAACAGAAGAGAATTGCTTCCTATATTTGATATATTTCAACAAACCATTTTGTTTTATTTTCTACTTTGCACATTGAAGTGAGAAAAGAGAATATATTTTATGGTTTATTATAATGCTAGAATATGTTTTCAAAACAGTAATATATTTTACAGGGGTTAAGAATAAAACTTTGAAAAAGAAGTTCCATTATGATTACAAAAAATATTTTTCTTATGCCAAATTCTGGCTCTCTGGGGTTTACTCCCAAATGTGGGCAAACTAACACTGTTTTTCTGTTAGCAACTCTGTTTACTTTGTGCCTGTGTTCTTGTGGGCCATGGGAATGTGCACAGCTGACTTTGCAAATTGCCTGAAGGTATAGTCAGTGGGGTGAGCACATACTGCCTCTGGGCAGGTCTGGATTCCATATGAACTATGCTACTTCTACCAAGACCTGCCCTCTGCAGCTCAGTGGACAAAGGGACTGTAGATTAGAGTCTGGGAGGAGGCAAGGTTGAGACGCATCAGGTGTATTATGCGTTTCTCTTGTGCTATGTATGTGAAAGGCCAGCCAGAATTTGTCTGTATGGAGTAAGACTTACACACTGTATGCATACTAAGGCTTTTGTTAAGGGAAGTCAATTTGATATCAACAATGTACCTGTGTGTGTCTAACAGATATACTGTCATCACAGGATAATTAGCTGAATACAAATATAAATGTTACACTGGACTGGCCTGTAAATTGCATCACTTTAATTGAAAAATGCATAATGTCAAGAAGTGTAGTAAAGTCATCAATGCAATGTAGAAGTTGGAGGATGTGTTCCCTAAAATATAGTTGTTTGTTTAAGGTCCCAATTTAGATACATTGCTGACTAACTGTAGCAATGCCATCACTATAGGGCAGGGGTGGGCAAACTACAGCCCGCGGGCTGTTTTAAGCTAGCCCGCAAGCTCCCGCTGGGGAGCAGGGTCTGGAGCTTGCCCCGCTCCGGTGCTCCAGCTGGGCCACTGGATCGAGGGGTCTGCATCATGTGGGTTGGCCCTGCTCCGGCGCTCCAGCCAGGGCGCTGCATTAGAGGGGCCACACCACATGGTTCAGCCCTGCTCTGGTGCTCCAGCCGGGGCGCAGGGTCGAGGGCCACACCACGCGGCTCCCGGAAGCTGTGGCATGGCCCTGCTCTGGCTCCTATGTGCTCCAATGGCCCCCTCTGGTGCGCCAATGGGAGCTGCAGGGGCAGTGCCTGCATAAGGGCCGGAGAAGGGACATGCCACTGCTTCCGAGAGACGCTTGAGGTAAGCGCCGCTCGGAGCCTGCATCCATGAGACTCTCCCCATGCCCCAACCCTCTGCCCCAGCCCTGATCCCCCTCCCGCTCTCCAAACCCCTCAATCTCAGCCCAGAACACCCTCCTGGACCCCAAACCTCTCATCCCCAGCCCCACCCCAGAGCCTGCACCCTCAACCAGAGCCCTCACCACCTCCTGCACCCCAACCCCAATTTTGTGAGCATTCATGGCTCGCCATACAATTTCTATTCCCTGATGTGGCCCTCAGGCCAAAAAGTTTGCCCACCCCTGCTATAAGGCCTATATAGGGTACAGGGCCTGATCCAAAACCCACTGAAGTCAATAGGAGTCTTTCCATTCATTTCAGTGGGTGTTGGATCAGGCCCCTTCTGAGTAAAATCATAAGTAGAATCTTCTAGTTTTATTCTTCTGTGTAGCATTTCCTTACTTCCTAAATGGATTGCATTCTGTCCAGGGATAGCCCAGTACTCACTCAGAGTTGTTAGCAAACTACAAGGTTGAAGTGGCACACAGTGAAAATGTGAAGTCAGTACAAATGTGAACTACTAGAAGTGGGTAAAAACTAGAACTTTGAATTTAAACTTATTTGCATTTCTGGGCCAGGGAGAAGAAGTGTGTGTAGATTCTTATCCTCTGATATGATTCCACACCAGAATAGGTTCAGAATTGGATCCAAAACCAAAACTTGCTTATTTTTTGGTTTCAGTTTAGATGCAGCTGGAATCCCTGAACAAGAGGTCGAGATTTCAGTGCCCTTTGATCTCCACCTCATACTTCACCCTAACTGTGATTTGCTGAATTCAAATCTGAGAGATGACCCTTCCCACTGCTCTGGCATTGTAATTTACACCTATCTTGAGGCTCCTTTACACTGCCAGTATTTTTAAGGGAACTTAAATGTAAATGAGAATCTGACCCTCAATCTGTTCCACATCAGAATACTTCCACATTTTCACAGTCGAAAAGAAATTTCAGTGCTGGTTTGAGATCCTAGCTATCTTAAAAGGCTATTTATTATTTAAAGGGCACAAAATTGTCAAAAATGATAAAATGATAATTTAAAGTTCCAGACTTACTCATAAATGGAAGCCAGATTTGAAGACAGATGGCTCTGATCTTATTTTCATCAGTGTATGAATTAGATGAAATAGTGATTTCAGCAGAGCTCCAACTGTGTAAATTGTGTAACAGAGATCAGAATCAGGCTCAGAGACAAACACAGTAGTAAAGAATGTTACTGGCAAACTCTGGGGACAATTTCTGCCCTTGGCTATACATGCCCAACTTCCTTTGAAGTCTATTGGATTTCAGCATCTGTTTGAAGAGATTATCTGATCCTAGTTTTGGTTTTCATGTTTCCAACAGGCAGGAAATCTCTCTGAAAGGTTTCTGTACATTTATATTGTGATTGGAGAATGCAGCTTAGTGATGTTAGTTTGTTCTGATATACTGTACATTAACTGGGGGAAACTGTCTGGTCAGTGATATGAGAGTCTGTTCTTTTACAGATTCTGTAACTGAAACGCACCCCGTTATTTGTAGCTTTGCTTGAGTCTTTTTGTTTATGTGTACTGGTAAATTCAACAACAGACTTAGACCAAAAATATTCATAGTTATTTTGTCAAATTTCCAAGTGAACGCTGCTTTGTGTACTTCTTATTCTCTTATCATAAAGCGTATTGTATAAAGAACTGAATATGTGGCACTGTTTAAATTTCACAGTAAAAATGATCTGCTGTAGCATTGTTCACATTGTGATGCTCCTAATGGTGGCACAAGAGCATGAACACCGACCTCAGGGCAAATTGTTAAGCAAACAGGGCACAAACCCCAAATAGTTTGAGTTCTTAAGTTAAATTTCGCCAACCCAACTGCACCAAGTGCAAACTCCTCAGGCAGTTCAACAGCTTTAACAGCATCTTAGACAGTTCCCTTCGTACTCTGGTCTGTCTTGCCACCCAGGTGAGTGCATCGCTGTGATAGATGGCCCTTTAAACCAAGAATCACAGCAATATTCAGATTACTCCTAGTCCCAAAGGACTAGTCATTTACCCCAGATCAGTTGTACTTTAGGTCTCACACCAAGGATAATGCTTGTAGCCAATCCTATAAGTTATATGAAGATTTATTAAATAAGAAAAGGATATTAGACACTTATTTACTAGGTTAAGGCAAGCAAATATAGACACACTGAGTTACAGCCTTAGATTATAAAGGTAATTGAGGCTTCTATAATCAGCAAGATTTGTCCTTTGAGGTAACCTAGGCTAAGCAGCTGGGGATCTCTTGCTTATGCCTAGAAACCCCTTGCTTCCCAGAGTCCCAGCAACACAGAGATTCTTAGTTCCTTTTGTTTGAGGTTTTTATCTTCCTCCTGCCATGCGCTCTGTGCTTATGGGAGTATGGGTGGTGCATGAATGACTGGCTTGAGGAGGCTAGCCTCCAACCCTGCCCCTTCTGCCTGAAGCACCGCCCTTCCATGCCCCCCGGCCAGAGCCCAGAGCCTTCCACTGCGGCCGCTGGCCCCTGCCCCAGGCTAGTGCCCCCAACCCCGGAACACTGGGAGGACAGTCAGTGTGGCCCCAGCCCCGGAGTGCTGGGAGGCCGGGCAGCATGGCCCCAGCCCTGGAGCGCCGGGAGGGCAGGAAGTGTGGTCCCAGCCCTCCTCCTTGCCCGCCCCCCCCCCCCGCAGTGTTGGCAGGGTGGGTGGCATGGCCCCAGCACCAGGCCACCAGCCCCAGCTGGGGCCATAGCACATGGGAAGAGCCGACTCACAGCAGAGAGAGAAGCAGGAGTGTTCTGAGAACTGGGGGTGGAGCGTGGGCAGGGCCATGCCTGGCTATCTAGGGCGGCTCAGCCTCCCCCAGCCCATGATACCCCCGACCCATGTATAGGAGGAATCCACTAGCAGGATTCATCTTCCTGGGGAGGAGAGCAGAACAACAATAAGAGTCTTTAATGCTTTGGTTGACAATTCTTCAATCCAGATGTAGGGAGTTTCTAGTTGAAAGATCCAACCACAGCCTGTCTGATATGGATGGGTCTCCCCTTTTGGGAGGGGCATAATAATTTCTGTAGAAGAGCAGCTCTTCACCTTTCCTGTACAGTGATTCATAGAGTCACAGAAGCTCACACTACAACCACTCACTCTACACTCACTTATTTGCTATATCTGTATTCCATACTGTAATGTAATAACATTACAGTATGGAATACAGATATTGCAAGTAAGATTAATGTATGCAACAACTCACAAGCATTTAATAGAGTCCAAACACTAAACGCTTTCTTGTAATTCTAATATCTATCCTATCAATACTAACATGGGTGATGGGTGGAGCCCCCCCCTTTGGAAAGGCTAGCCCCTGGCTCTGCCCCAGGGATTTCCCTATACCCGCCCTGAATTTCCCCAACCCCCCTACCCCACCGTTTTGTGGACTAGTTACATGCAGTGTTGCCAATTTAGTGATTGTTTGGAAATCTGAATTGATATTGAAACATTAATACATACTTTAAAAGCATATCAAGTGTATGATAAAATACGTGTATCTGAAAAAGTATAATAGATTTGAAAAGTATGAACATAGACTAGCTTCCTTATACAGCTGTTGTTTTTATGACAATGTCAGTGCATTCATTTCGGTGATGTTGGCCAACCTAATAATTTCAAATGATGATTTGTAAGCAAAGTCTAAATGGGCTCTCACTGAGCTGGGGGCTGGGGGGAAAGGCTTCAGGACCAGATTGTATTTACAGTCACACCTAATCTACCGAGGTATCCAGCAAACAGAGCTGTGTTGCCCAAGTGATAGATTTTTGGCTAGGATCGGGTAACAAATCACTTGAATGCGGTGGGAGGAAGGGGAGGGATGAAATGTTGTTGTTCTTATTGTATGAATAAAGAGCAGTAGAACTGTACTTAGCCTGTGCTGATTGAGGGCATCAAGGGAGAGGGCGGGGACAGGTGTTTTGCTTGATGGTCTGCCTGAGTCACAAGTACTATTTGACCTGCCCCTCTCCACTGTTTAAAGACAGAGCTGATTAGGCTCCATAGATAGTCTTTTGTTCTGTTAAGTGACCATTGCAGCTGAAATCACTGATAATCAGGTCTAAGTGTTTAGACCTGCTGTGGGACAGTGTTTCTGTGGAAGAGAGAGCCCAGCCTGCACTAGCAGTGAGGTTCCCCCACTGAAAGCTCAGCTGAAATCACTGAGACCTGAGTGGAACCTCAAGAGACCAACTCACAGAGGTCACAGTGGCAGATGGCAGCAGAAGGTGATGGCACAGGGCCATTGGCATCAGAGTGAAGGCACAACGAACAACAGTGGCCAGAGCGAACAGTGAGCAGTTGGAGGAACAAACAAGGTGCCTTCTTGCCCCCTCACCTGGGAAATGAACTTATGTGAAAGCACCTCTGAACTCTGAGTCTCCACTGAGCAAGGACAACACCGCTGAGTGTTAATGAGGCTGTTAAGAATGCTGGAGACACAACACAGTTCATGCGAACAAACAAGGCTGTGGCATCATACTTTCTATTTAAGCAAGAGATACCACACACTACAAACTGGAGGCCAATGTTAAGTGCATTGTCATTTGTTCATCCTGAAGTTGAACATTTGTTCTGAACAAGACCAGCAAATGCTCACTATCTTTCTGCAAGAAACTCAACTGAGTGGCTAGAAACATGTGGTGCAACAGTGAAAAACTCAACAGTTGAAAAAGTGAAGAACTCTCTCACCACATTCAAAAAATTTGCATACCTGGCTGATGAATGAACCGATGCAAATGGGAATCAAGTATTAAGTCATTGTGTATATTATCTTGATGTCAGTAGTAGGCCAGTAGATGCATTTTTAGATATTCAAGTTTTAGAAGACACATCGGCTGCATCTGTGACAACCCACATCTTAGAAGAGTTAAATGCTTGTCAGTTGGACCCCAATTGCTTGTGCATTTGATGGCGCTGCAAACTTCTCTGGAAGACATGGTGGAGTACAAGCTTTGCTCAGAGAAAAGTGTAACCCTGATCTCTCCTATACACACTGCAGAGGCCATCTGCTCCAACTAGCGCTAGTACAAACTGCAGACTCTTTAAAGGACATTTAAAAAGCTATACATTTAATGTCTTCATTATATTCTTTTTTCAGCAAGAGTCCAAAAAGACTGAATATCTTGGAAAATATAGACTGAAGTTCAAATTAGTCCAACCCGGGAAAACCCTCTGGCTTTCTCATGAGCGATCCTTGGCTGTTGTCTTAAAATTACTCCAGCCATTATTACTGACTTTGGAAGGATGAGATGTATCTAAGTAGTGAGGCTGGTGGATTACTTTTGCTACTACATTCAGAGAAGACCATTGCCAGTCTCTCTCTTGTAAGTCTACTGTTGAAACCACTTGGGTCATTAAACAATGCTCTCCAGGCATCTGCTACAACAGTAGTAGATCTTTGATCCAAATGTAGCTTCTATTGCTGGACAATCCGAGAGCTATCCATTGAAAAAGTACTGGAAGAAGCAAAGACTTCAATCCAGAAGTTGACTAATGAAGGCATTTATATTGAGTCCTTAAGTGAAGAGGACAAGAAGTGTTTGTTAAGACAATTGAAAAAGTACACAGACTTGATTCTTAAAAATCTACAACAGCGACTTCTAGGTTCTACTCAACCTCTACGTAGCTTTTACAGATCCCTGTCCTATAAAACACCAACAGTTGAGTGGAGTGAGGCAATGGGGCTGCCATGTGCTCAGGACAGAATAGAGAATTTGAACACAGAGTGGAATATCATACGATGAATGAATGAAGATTTGACTTCAACTTCTTTTTTATCATCACTAGTGGCTCGACCCAATGTTTATACTATGTTTCCTGGGATGAAAGAAGTAGGAATTCATCTCTTGCTACTCTCAGTCACAACAGCTAAGTTGAGTGTTCTTTTTTATCATTCAATAGAATTTTGTGTTCTGAAAGAAGTCACCTTCTGCCTGATCATGTGAATGAACTAATGAGCATATCAATTGAAGGAATGGAAGTACTGGACACATGAGAAGCCACCAAAGATGAACGCATTGCATTCAAGAAGTTCATTAACAGAGTTGTGCAAAATTATAACAAGAAACCAAGAAGGATGTAGATGTAGTGCTTCATAGAAGGCTTAAATAGCCAACTTTAATTTGTGTGATTTCAAAACATGAGTTAAATCTAATAAAATGGGCATGAAACAGTTTTCAGTTTTTACTATAGTGCCATACAGCCCACCTTCACAGTCTCACCCCCTCATCGGCCCTGACCCCCTGCCCCAAAAATTCAAACACTCCCCCCCCCATTTCAATTCCCGGGGAAAACACTGCTCCGCCCCTTCCACCCGCACTCTCCACGTGGCTGAGGAGCTCTGAGACCCCTGTCCCCCCTGTGGCCAGAACCACAAGCCCCACTCCGCCCAGAGAGCCCCTCCCCCCAGCTGCAGGAGCCCCACACCGACGGAAGCCCCAAGCCACCTTGAGAAGCCCCGGGCTGGCCAAAGCCCTGAGCTTCCCCACCAAACCTGGAGGAGCCTGGGGCTGGCTGAAGCTGTGCCACACCTCCCTTCCCCGACACAACCCGCCCAGGGGAAAAGCATCTGTTAGAAGATGCTTTTGATATACCCCAGGCAGGTTCCAGGGTGGCCAAGGAAGCGGTATGTGCCTCCTCAGCCACCCCGGAACCTGCCTGGGGCATAATAAAACAAAAACTTCATCGCCAAACCCCGCAGCTGGGGGTCCGGTGGCCAGAGCTGCAGCAGCACATGGGGAGGCAGAGCCTATTATACCCGCCGCCCATGAATACTAACCCACAAGTGAATGAGATAGATTCTAGCTATGTGTCTGTCAGTGTCCAGTTGAGACATGGGGACCTGGGCCTGGTCTACCAGTGTCACACACATCGGTGGTGGTAGTACCAGACATTTTCCAGAATTGCTTTGTGTTAAAGATTCTCAGCATCAGCTGGCCTGACTTCCTCCACTACCAAAGTTCTGTTAAAAGTACTAGCTGCTGCTGTTATCCTGAAAGATGTGGTTTGGATGAGACCCTGCATAAAAAAAGGAAAAGGGAGATCACAAAGCTCTAATGACTTTTGAGAGCTGGTAGATTAAGTTGCACAGTGATATGTGGTTAACAAATTTAGATTAACTGCAATACAAACTATGACAGATTTTGTCAGACTTAATATCCCAAAAAGTCAGTGTATGTCTGATACACTGGCTTTCTCAGAACCAGGTAATCAGTTTGAGGACATGGGGTGGAATCCTGGCCTCACTGAATTCAATGGCAAAACTTCCACAGACTTCTGTGGGGCTTGACTTTAACCTATGGATGTTAAGATAATGCCCTTGGTTTGATCCAATTATTGGATGGTCTATCTAGTCATGTATCCTGTCCCTCACAATGGCTAGTACCATAAGCACTGACTCCATAGGTGCTCTAGGGCTCAAGTACCCACCAAAAAATATTGGGGTGCTCAGCACCTGCAGGGCCAGATTAATCTTTTGTGGGTTCCCACGTCTGGCCCATGGCCCTACCCCCTGCTCTGCCTGCAGCCCCACCCCCACTCAACTTCTTCCCCCACTAGACCTCTTCGCCCAAGGCCCTGCCTGCAGGGCTGGGTTAATCTTTTGTGGGCCCCAACACCCTGAGTGTGGCCCTGCACCCCACTCTGCCCCAGGCCCTGCCCCCCATTGGCCTCTTCCCCCTGAAGCCCTGCCTGCCGCTTGCACGGGGGTGAGAGAAGGGGGAATGGAGGGGAGCACCTTCTGGCAAAACAAAAGTCAGCACCTGTGGCCAGTACCAAAAATTTCCAAGGAAAGTTCAAGAAACACCTGCCTCAGGGTGTTAGGGTTTCCACCCCAGCCCCTGAAGGGGTTAAGGTGGGGAGCTGGGCCAATTAACAATCTAGGCTACACCTGGAGGAGGAGCCCAAGAGCAATGAGGACTAATTAAAGGATGAAGCTCACCTGGACAGCAACAAGTAGGGCTTGGATAAAGCCAGGTAGCTGAGGGCAGAAAGTGATTCTAGGGAGGCAGTCTACAATTGCTCACTCTGAGGCTGGGAAGTAAGGGTATGTTCAGAGGTAATGTAGGAAGTAGTCCAGGGAAACAGCAGCAAGCTGTGGGATAGTGTAGACCTTAACTGCTGGTTGTAGGGTACCTGGGCTGGAACCTGGAGAAGAGGGTGGGCCTAGGTTCCCCTACCAGCGGTACCATTGAGGGGGAGTGAATTGACAAACTGCCTGAGATGGCTGGTACAGAGAGACTTTGGTACACAAACCTCCCTTGGAAGGGAAAACTACAGTGATCTGGCTAGAGGGCCAGTTCCAATGACTCTTGAATGATTTATCCAAACTGGAACAGCTTCAACAGCATAGATTGTGAGAAAGCCACATCAGAATATCCCAGTGAGTAGAGCACCCACCTGAGAAATAGGACACTTGGTGAAATCCCTTCCCCTTAGGCGGGGTGGGAACTGAACCTGCATCCGCCACATTGCAGGCAAATGCTCTAACTACTAGGCTACAAGTTATAAGGTGGGTGGTGGCAGCAGCAGCTCCTCCTCTGGCTGTTTTGTGTGGTGGCAGGCACCTTCCTAACCAGAGTCAGCTCCAGCTTTTTTGCCGCCCCAAGAGGCGAAGCGGGGGGGGAAAAAAAAAGATAAAGCCGTGATCGGCGGCAGCTTCATTCTTCGGCAGCAATTCGGCAGCGGGTCCTTTGCTACGAGAGGGACTGAGGGACCTGCCGCCGAATTGCCACCAAAGACCCGGATGTGCCGCCCCTCTCCATTGGCTGCCCCAAGCACCTGCTTTCTATGCTGGTGCCTGGAGCCGGCCCTGTTCCTGGCTCATTATCACATGAAATGCCTTAGAAGCCTAAATGGCCTGATTCCAGGAGGGGGGTCCTAGTTGTGAATCACTAACAGAGATAGGCACCTTCCTGTAGCCTGGATTTAAGCACCTATCTCAGTCAGTGTGGCAGGACTTAGCACACATGCCTGTCATTGGCATCTCCCATTGACCAGTTTAGGTATGTTGGCTTTTGTGGACTGCAGTCTAAGGCACCTATCTCTCCCCATTCATTGTATAGGCTTTGTGAGTCAGTCTTTTTTCCAGTGGTTTTTCTAGGTGCCTTAAAGTTAGGTACTGACACTGAGCATCACATGTCCTAAGATCCTTTGTGACTCTAGTTTGTAGATAAGTTTTACAGGAGTGGATCATTTGTTTCACTTTGTAAAAACTATAGCACATTGACTTAAATTCATTTCAAGATTTTCAATGTTTGGGGATTGGGCAACTTAGTTTGGATGAGTGAAATGTGTGATGGGGTGAAGGTAGCCAACAGCTGGTCAGGTAAGGTTAGATAGTGCTTGAGCTCCCAATAAACTCCAGCTGAGGCTCATTAGGCAGTGGAATGAAGACAGACACAAGTGCTACACTGGAATGAGTTGAGCTTCTCTGTGGGAGGAATAGCTTCCTTTTCTCTGACTTGAAAAAATAAGAAATCCTGTAAGAGCAGGCAGACTATTTTGGAACAAGATCAAATCAACTGAAGCTGCTCTTATACATGCTTGGAGAGTGCAGGGTTTGTTAAGCCCCAAAGAAGATAACCAAATCTGGGCACATACTGTATGAAAAGATGGAAGACCATATGTGCTGCTAGCAGACAAGTTGAAAGTGGAAGTAGGCTGGGAGAAGAACACATCTCCCATAGTGGCACTGAAGAGAACATATACAGGATGGTGAAAGTTGTAGGGAGAAATGGACATGCTACCTGATTTCCCCTGTACTGGCTGTTTGCATCAGCAATCAAACATAACCTGTAAGGATACGTATATATTTTTTTTAAGCCTGGAAGTCTTGAGCCTGAATAAGCACTGAAACTTGATAGAGAAGGAATCCCTGAGATCAGTACAGGGAAGGAGGGATTTCTTGTGTCATATTCAAGATGCATAGATTTTTGTTTGTTAAATACTGAAGCAAAGTACTAAGGCAATTACTCTGAAACTATAAAGCTCCTTCTTATTGGGAAGGAAGGTTATAATGTTGGATCATTTCACAGTAGGAGAGTATTAAAGCACTCCAAATGGATATTGAAGACTGAATAGGGACTTGGGTGATTTTTGAAGACTCAGCTGGCTGAAATATGCTGCTGCCTGACAAACTTCTAACATAAGGTAACTGTCTAAACTTTTCACATAGTGGGATGGGCACTGAATTTGAGGAAAGATGAGAGCATTATTTGGTAGCATGGTAAAGACAAGAGCATGATAAAGATGTCTGCCCAGTATGCCAGAACAGGTAAAACAAGCTAATAGAATTTTGAGCTGTATTAAAAGGGGATAGAAAAATCTCCTAATCCAGAATACATTTCAGTGACTTTGGGTATATGTAAAAAGAGAACACTCTTATATGGAGTCTTTTATTTTATTATGGTTACCTTCCATTTCAGCCATACCCTTTAAAGGAAGAAAGCAGCATGATAGTTAAGCACAGTTGCTCTTAAATTCTTACACTTAAATATCACTTCCCCAGTGCTTTACCAACACATAGATGCATTCCCTGCTCTGAAGCACGTATGGACTAAGGGCAAGATCCTCAGGGCCAGCTCCAAGTTTTTTGCCACCCCAAGCAAAAATATGTCCTCTTCCCCCCTCCCAGCCCTGCCCCAACTCTGCCTCTTCCCCGGCCCATTCCAACCCCTTCCCCAAATCCCCGGCTCCGCCTCCTCTCCTGGGCACGCCGTATTTCCCCTCCTACCCTCCTTTCCGTCCCAGGCAAGCCTGGGAAGGATCGGGGAGAAGCGGAGTGGCGGCAACGTGCTCGGGGGAGCAGGCAGCAGTGGAGCGGAGGTGAG
This sequence comes from Trachemys scripta elegans, assembly GCF_013100865.1. NCBI lineage: Eukaryota > Metazoa > Chordata > Testudines > Emydidae > Trachemys > Trachemys scripta. The sequence continues at coordinate 39,132,827 of NC_048302.1, read as the reverse complement.
CTGTGGGGGAGCGATTTCTCTGTGTCCCCAGTTTACTTCCTGTGGCCCTTCCCGTGCCCCCCACTGCCTCAGCTCACCTCCGCTCAGGGCCGGCTCCCAGCTTTTTGCACCCCCAAGGAAAAAAAAAAAAGGAGCTGGACTGCTGCCCCTTGTTAAGTGCCGCCCCAAGCACATACTTGGAGTGCTGGTGCCTAGAGCCGGCCCTGAAGATCCTACAAGCAGCCCTGTGTATAAGACACCTGCTTCTGTGTGGAACCCCACTAACATCAGAGGAGCTCCACAAGGGGGCAAAGTTCCATCTTTGTGGATCCATTTACAAGGTCGGCGGAAGACAAGACACAATGCAACAATTCAGGTAAAAGAGGCTATGGGAAGCAATAATTGATTACTGGGATTCATTTAAGAAAGGTTTAAGGTGGTGACTTGAATGCTTGGTGTGTGAGACTGCCCCACAATTATTTAGCTCTGAAAAGGAAAGAGCTAGAAGGGATTTAACTAAGATGTAGGATTATAAAGGGTATAGTATAAATAACTCTCTATCATTGGGTCCACCAAAGCTGTGGAACTCAAACAAATGTTGTAGGTGGCAATAAAAAAAGAAGGCTGGTAATGTTATGACTGTAGGGATGTTGTGAACCATCTTAAGAGGTGGGAAGTCTTAAGTAAACTGTTTTCCCTGGATCACACCATGCTGGCTTGTAGATCCTTGAATCTCTAATGGGCTAGAGCTTGATCCACAAAGGTAGCAACACTTAACGCTTAGGTGCCTGCTATCTATTGAAATCCTCTATCCTGAGTTAGGCATTCAGGCTCCCTATACAATGCATGGTGAGAGTTAGGCACCTAGGAAAGGGATTCACAGATGCCTGCAAGCTGAGTAGGGAGAATTCAAGGGTATGTCTCCACTTCCAGTTGGGGGTGTGATTCCCAGCTCAGAGATTTGCTCATGCTAGCTCTGACTGGGCTAAAAATAAAACGTAGCTACAGTGACAGAAGGGGCTAGCCATCCCAATATATGCCTAGTGTCTCATAGACATAGACCCTAAGCTAATCAAGAGGAAATGTCGGGAGAGGGCTGTGACATAAGCATTGCCCCTCAAAGGGAAGGAGGAATCTAATTCTGGGCAGGAGGGAAGCACCACTCTCTGCTTAGGATTCACATCCATGAACCCTCTCGTGGTGTCAGACATTTAAGCCAGGTCATGCTGCTCTCATGAAACATCTGAGAGAGAGAGAGAGACCCCCCACACATTATAGCACTGTAGGGCATTCACCTGGAGTGTGAGCCCCCAAGTTAGAGTCCCTGCTCTAAATCAGGAAGAGTGGAGATTTGAAGACAGGACTCCCACACCCCAGGTGAATGGCCTAACTAGTGGGCTATTGGGTTTTCTAGGACACAACCCCTACCCACAAAAATCCCCAATCTAGCTGCCTGTGGCTATCCTTTGGGCAGGTTGGGCATGCTCTGAACTCCTGTGAATATTATTTTTTTTCAGTGCAAATTATCTTTCTATGATCCTCAATGCAAATATATTCCATTGTTCTTGGCCACAGTGGGCTTTGAGTTTTGGACTGAATCACAAACAATGTGTTGGCCATTCTTCTCTGTCTGGAAAAAACCTGTTTTGCCTCCTCTGTCTGTTTATAGACTCCAAAACGTAATATCAAAGGGTAGTATAATTTCACATGTTGCATACATGTCACACCGATACTAATGATACGCTTGTTATTAGCTTTCAAATGATATTACAAGACACTATCTTTACAAGGTGAGTAACTGGTTGGGGGGGGTTGGGTTGATTTATGAATGTTAAGTACAGCATTATATCTGTTGGCTCTAGTTTTGGGATGGAGAAAGATTGGCTGTCATTGCATCCTAGATAATATGGACTGAGAAGAATCCCTCTGCACACGGATAATGTAAACAAGAAACCATTGTATGAAACACCCTTGGCAGTGTTCATTCCTTTAGAAAGTCTGTCATATCAAAGTAAGCAGGAAGAATATACTGAGACCCAGTGACCGTCATGAGAGGTGGTTGATTTTATAGCTCTTTCCATTCTTTTTACAAATTTCGTATATTATTTACATTGAGTAAAGATTTCCTATATTGGCTCACAGGAAATTAGACTGAAAAGCCTACCTTTTGGTTAAGGTTAGCCTGCATGTCAGTCCCAGGGACCTATCAGGAAGGTTATCTGAGCAGCTACATTTTGTATAGATTGGTGAAAGCAATCAGCAAGGCCTGAGAGGAGGAGGCTATTGTAATCAAGAAAGGAGATAGCTAGAGCTGTCATTCAGGCTCTCTTCGAGTGGCCAGAAAGAAAAGGTCAGATTTTAGAAACATTATGGAGGAAGGAATGGCAAGATTTGGACAAAGCCTAGATGTGCCAGATGAGGGACTGGGAGGAGTCAAAGATAACCCCCATGTTATGAGTCTGGTGGTGGTGTTGACAATGGCAGAGGATGGGGAATGTGGGACAAATCAGGAGCCTAGTTTTGACTGTGTGAAGTTTAAAGCTGATTGAGACATCAAGAGGAGATGTTTGGAGACAGGAGAGAATTATTAATTTCTTGAGTGTACTAGGCCACTTCCTGCTAGAGTGATGGGTGTATGGGGATTTGTCAGGGGCCTTTTTAAAAACTATTTTCCTGGCTGGATCAGAGTGCAGTTTCTTGCCAAGAAACCAAATGAAATTGTTTCTGATGCATTGGACTGACCAACCATCATAATATGGGACCAGATCAGTGAGTCAAGGAGAAAGGGCAAGTCCCATGCTATATCAGCAGTGGTGCAAGTAAGTTGGTATGGTCAGGTATGCTGTACAATTAAGACATTTATTGCCGATACACCATACCGGAAAAAAGACATTTTCAAGAATGAATTGTAGAGCTGTGGATGCAGATACCCATTTTTATCTGCGGATATCTGCTGAACTGCAGGGCGAAAGGAGCAGAATGTGGGGCTGCCACTCCCAGGAGCCAGCGCCCTGTGCCAGCATGTCCTCCAGCTCCTCCTATTGCCTCCAGCCCTTCCACGCAGCTTAGGGTGACCAGATGTCCCGATTTTATAGGGACAGTTCTGATTTTTGGGTCTTTTTCTTATATAGGCTCCTATTACGCCCCTACCCCCGTCCTGATTTTTCATTTTTGCTGTCTGGTCACCCTAACGCAGCTGCATCTCCAGTCTGGGGTCTGTACAGCACCACTGGAGGACAGGGCTGGGGGCAGGGCTGAGGGCGGTACTGCTGTGCCAGAGGAGCTGCTGGCATGGGGCACTGGTTCCTGGGAGTGGTGGCCCCACATTCTGCTCCTTTTGCCACTGTGGTTCCCAGGACAGCCCTGTGGTTCAGCAGATACCGATTTTGATCCATGGATATCCGCATTTGCGGATATCTGCATGCACGGGTATAAATTTGTATCCGTGCAGGGCTCTAGTTACGAAATATTTTTTGTGAGGGGGAGCCGGGGTCATGGGGTCAGTACCACATTGGTAAGAGTTAAAATCTACTTGCACCACTATATATCAGCCTTATTCTACAAATCAAGCACATCAGAATGCACCATAAAAGCAGCCTGATAAAGCATGAGGGTATCTACGTAGAACAAGTAAGGTCACAAATAGTTTCAACAAATATTTTGTAGACATAAGCAAAATCTGAACAAGCAGTTAAATCTTAGAAGAAGGCAATGGGAGTACTTTGCTGGCTGGAATGTTCTGCTTGTAACTTTCTTTGACAAATTTACCTTTTTCTAGAAACCAAAAACATTTGTGAAAAGCTCTACATTTTCCAGTTCTTTGTCAACTGAAAATGTCTAATTCCCCTTGCAAAAAACCCCTAAACTATAAATAAGCAAACATTTCCTGTGAGAGGAAATAACCTAAATTTTTTTTTTGCCATTTTGACAAGCCCTAGTAGAGGGAGAGACAAATATTGGGTGAGAAAAGAAATACTGAACATATTGGGGACACATTTCCTTGCTGCTGCTTTGTATTCTTTATTTCTCTGTACGCTGCCTTTATCTGCACGTGCATCCCTGCTTATCCGAGATTGATTCCCAGATTACTTTGTAAATCCAGCTCCCATTTCAAGATCTATCTCTTCTCCCTGTCCTACCATCTCTATTACACAAATCTTCTGTGTATCTATTTTTCTCCGTAATCATTAACCCATTCTCTTAGCTTTCCTAACTAATTAGAAGAGTAATCTTCACATTTTAAATGCTGTAAATGTCTGTCAGTCTATTTTCCATGTTAACAGCACATCTGCCTTGTTTTGCTAAATGCTGCTGGAATCTTTCAAAGATTTTTTTTTTTTTTTTTTTTTGGTATTAAACACTTGAGAATGTGGTCTTCAGCTTTTGATCTTAATAAAAACAATCATTTCCAACTTCAAGCTGTTTGCATTAAGAAAGCCCTTATCCATTTTTCTCACAACAGCTTGACCCAATATTCTTTATACTCCCTCCAGAATTCATCTATGCTGCTGCAGGTGCTGTTGGCATAAGTCTTTCTATTGTCATTCCACAATCACTGCCTTGCATGGCTTTACTAAACTTTCATCATGTTATTTATCATATTGTTTAAATCAAATTGGCATTAGAAATCTGACTTTGGTTAGTCACCTGGGTTGTGATCCATGAAGGCACTTAGGCAATAAGTCACTTTTAGGCACCACTACAATCCACAACACTTCTGCTCTGCTGTTGTCTAACTCTGTAGGCACTTAAAATTAGGCACTGAGTGAGGTTTTTTTTTCCCTCTAGGCATATGAACTGCAGCCTCCTGATAGGTGTCTGGATGCCTATCTCTTGCCTAAACCCCAGAGCAATTCACAAACTGGGCAAAATAGGCATTTGGCTGCCTAAGGTGTGTGTGTGGGGCGTCTGGACCCAGTTTGTGGCCTGCAGGTGGAGGAATGGGGGGAGAGGGAGCCCAGAACATGGAGGACAACCTCTGGTTAAAGTCCCCCTCCTCCTGAAGGAGAGAATGGATTTGAAGAGGGATCAGCCAGCTCTCAGGTCAGTGCCCTAAACATTGGGCTACAGAATCATTCTAACTGTCATTGGTCCAATTAGTGTTTGTTAAAAGTGGAATAACTTCAGTAGAAGAGACTGAGGGAGACCCATACCAGGATATTCCATAGTTCAGTGGTTAGGCTATTCCCCTGAGAGGTGGCCAATCCTTTTCAAATCCATTCTCCCCCTCAGGAGGAGTGAGGACTCTCACTGGAAGTCACCCACTCACACCTCCATCTGCTAGACTAAAAGTTATAAGGGAAGTCTTCTGCCTTCCTGTGCCCCCAGCTGTTTTGTATCAGTCCTGAATGCAACTTAGGCAGCCAAATACCCATCTTCCCCTGGTTCATGGATTGTTGGCAGAGAGAGAGGTGCCTCCCTGCAACACAGACTTGCACATCAATCTCTGTGAGAGGGATGGGGCTTACCATGCACACCTCTGATAGCATCTCCCATTGATGAGTTTAGACAGCTCCCCGCTTAGCCTGCTGGTTTTGTAGATCATGGTCTAAGGTGTCTACCTCTTCCTATTCATTGTATAGGAATCCTGGGTACCTAACTCAGGCTTTGTAGATTGCAGTGTTTCTTCTGTGATTTTTCTAGGTGCCTGAAAGTTGGGCACTGCAATGCTCAGTGGCAACTCCTATGTCCCTCTGTGGAAACGACTGCTGAATCCCCTTCATTGTTCTTTCCACTCCTGCTTCACTAGATTGATGGATTCCAAGGCCAGAAAGGACTATTATGGTCATGTAGTCTGACCACCTGTAATAACACAGGCCATATCATTTCCTCCCAAAAATTCCTAGAGCAGATCTATGCTCTCAGGTATGTTATAAGATATAATAGTGCATCTCCTTTCCAAAGACCCTTAGAAAGTTCCTCGTAAAAATTCTGAAACACCAGTAGTTCCTCAAGAAAACTAGAACATGGTTTAAAATGTTCTTGCCTAGTCTCAGCTCTGTAGTCACAATTCTTGTGAAAGCTTCATTATGTGTCCTATAAAATCACTCTAAACTGTTTGACTATCTTAGGCAACTAAAAAAAATCTGGCAAATTATCCCTAACTGCCATCAGGGACACTAACAGTCTATATATCAGATTGAACATCTAAGTTATAAATCACTCCCTGAAAGCCCCCAGATATCCCTGTTTTTTTTTCCTTGCTTAGAATATTTGCATCTGTACAAGTTCTGAGATCCCCAAACCCCCAAAGTAAAAAAAGTGTTAAATATATTTTCAGCCACTATGGCTTCAGTTTATTTTTTTTGAAGCAGGAAGTTAGATTACATTTTACATGAAGCAACTTCAGAGACTTGCAAACAGGACTGAGGTTTCTACTTACAATTTGGTATCAGATCTTATCATGCTTTCCCTCGTCAATAGCATTGTGAGGCTCTGTAGTGCAGCAGAAAGAGTAGCTCATCCCTATGAAAAAGGACCTGATTCCCTGGAACAAGACTTTCCTAAGCATAGCTTCCATGGGTCCTAAAAAGATAGGTTTCAATGAGAAACTTCCAGAACGCCACAACAGCTGTAAGCTACAGTTTTCAAATATTTCTTTGTAAATCTAACCACTTGTCCCTATAATTTTTCAACCAATGTTTGAAATTCCTTGTCTCTTCTTGTGATTTTTCTTTCATTCCTGATGATCCCCTATAAAGTCACTCCTTGACTTCAAAATCCCACCTCTTCCTTCTGCTGAACATCTGATCAGTTCTGAAATTGTTCCTGAAAACAGTTTAAGAAAAAGTGCTACAAGATTTAACTAAATATAGTCCTGCACTGAATAGGTAATGCCTTAATAAATAAATTTGAAATGTATCTACTTACGAGAAACTCTTCCCCCGATGATATTTGATTAACTGTTTTTTAATATCATACAACCATTTGTCTCCATGTTTGTGTTTAGAAATCCATTACCAAAGTCACCATGAGGAAACAGCAGCTCCCTGACTTTTGGAAAATGAGGTGATGTTCCTTATGCCAGAAGGGCTGGAAGTATTCTTTACCTGTTACAAAAAAATCACTGACTTAATTCTCCATTGCAGTGCTGCAATATGTAAGAAGCCATTGCTCCAGAGCTTGGTCAGGGAGAGTAAGAAAGGGGCCTGCAGACTTTTTAAACTATTACAAAAAGACAACTGGGAAAGGTTCCCTGCCTGTTCTCACCACCTTTGTGTTGGTAGTCTCCATCTGCCACCCGGGGCAATGCCAAACTTCCCATTGATTTTAATGGGAACAGAAGAGACCTGTGAAAGTACAAGATGTGCAGCAGCTGGATTATTGCTCACTTCCAGCTCAGCCAGGGGGAGGGTGTGTAAAGGGAGTGAGTTTAAGGAGTATAGCAGCACTTAAAAACAAGCAGCTCAGTCCTAAAATTGCAACTCTGCAACTTTCTGCTATGGAGCAGATTTGATTTTAAAGAAAGGTGGAGGAGGGAGGGTTTCTGTAGCAGGCCAAGCTTCGTGAGGAATACAAGCCACAGTCTGAGTCTGAAAGGGCTCATCTTCAGCTTGGAAGGCCGCAGTCACGTTGCACTGAAATACATAGGTATGATGAAAATTCTGCGCAGATCTTACCGAATTGGGCAATAAGAAAGTGACCCATCTGTTGTGCAGTGAAAGCTCCACTCCATAAATCGGATGTAACAAGCTTGTGAGCTGCAGAAGTTTTGTTTTGTTTTGTTTTTAAGGCTGGACTTTTAATATAAAACTTCAAATCTGGAAGCGAGGGGTCAGACGAAGAATGTAATAGGAAAAGCTGCTAACAGGATGGTGAAGTCAGGGGTACCAGACTCATTCAGTGAAGAAGGCTGAACTCCATTTTTAATTATGGTCCCTAAGATATGGTATAAATTTAGGACTATGTTTTACCCTTCATCCTCAGTAATCTCTCACTGATGTCTCTGGGAGATTTGCACAAAGATCAAGAGTAAAATATAACCTTCATATACTAATTATAAGTTTAATTATTACTTATTCAGTATTCTCTACCTTATTGTCACATTCAACTTACTGTTTGGGAAACTACTCATATTTATGACCATTTCTGTTTCTTTCCTTGTTCTCTCTTCCTTCCACATCCTCCTTTCTCACTTTCACTTGTCTTTGTATTCCCCTCACTGTCTGTATTTCCTTCTCTGTGGCAGCTCATGCACTCTAATGGCTTCCCTTTCATATGGGCTAAAATGATCAGCAGTGAAATGCTGATGCTCAAGTGTCATCACTGGCTGTAGAGTTAACACTTCAACCAGATTAACTGGAAATGGGGGGGACTTCACAGCTCTGATTCATTATTTCAGGCTGTCTGAAGACCTCACTATATCAGTTACTTTTGGTTCTTATTTGGAAGGTTAACTTTGCAACCACCAGGGAGAGACTTACTACTACTCTCTGTTTAAAAAAAAAAAGCTTGAATGTCATGTGGCCATACAAATATATCAAGATGACTGGATGTGGCTGGGTATTTGACATTGCTGGTGTAAACTAGTGTAGCCTTCCCCATATATACCCTTAAACATTCACAGAGTTGCTAGCAGGTATTGGTTAGATCAGCTCAGATTCCATTTTTCCCCACTAAGATTCCATTACATCTTACTGATATGCAGCCTGCTCCACCTAATACATTACTTTGGAATTTGGCCTTCAGTTTTATAATACACATGAGGTAACAGACAGAGAGTTTGCCTGGTGCCTCAGTGGGAGTCACTAGTATCGCTTCAAATACAGTTCGCAATCACGTCAAACACACAGGCCCAGATCCTCAAAGGTATTTAAGCCCCTGAAATCAATGAGTTAGGTGCTTAAATATCTTTGAGAGTCTGGGCTAAAATGTCTTTATCCTCAATGATAAGGATGGCACATATATAAGATCCAGAGACTATCTTGTGAGTCTGTATAAGTATACATGGTACTATGATTTGTATAGGTTTGATAAGAGAAGAGTATAATGGCTCTATTAAGCTGTCTGTCTGTCTTCTCTAGCTCTGGGCTTCCATGGTTATTTCTGCTGCCATTAAGAGAATATAGTTCATTTTAGTGACTAAAATAGTCACGTTAAATCTGTGCCTTGCTGTAGACTTTTCCTTTGAAGAGGGAGTGTGTGGCAAAACGTGAGTAAATCTCTTGTCCTGCTTGAGTTTTGTGTTGTTGCACACCTCACACCATAGATGGCCCCATTGCTGCACAGCAAAAGATCAGCTACACAAAGTCATGCTTCTACACCACGGGCTAGATCTTCCACTCTCTAGTTTACAAACTTACATGTAACTTTTTTATATTGTAAAGGCTCTTGAAAATGAAACACTTACTCAACAGCAGAATTCTCTGTGAATGCTTGCACAAGTGAATTCTCAATTGGGCTGGGAATTAAGGAAAATGAGAGGGGAAAAAAGAACTGTCAGTAAGATACTCAGGTGCTTTTACATGACACTCTGCATTGGTCCATTAGTCTGTTTCAGAATGATCATTTGCACTGGGTGCTAAACTCCAGCTGGGAGCAAAGGAGGTTCTAGCTGGCCTTAGCCTCATTTGTTATGGATCATCTACCCTAGATAATTGGCTAGGGATCAGGTGGCTTGGTTGAGTTGTCAGACCCAGCTGGGCAGAGTTGGGTGATTTCCATAAAGGTTTGGGAGAGCTCACTTGGGAGGTTGTCTCCTGTGATGAGCCCTAAGGAAAAGGGCAGCAGCAGGAGAGGCAGTGCTGGCTCCTGGCCAGACCCAGGAAAAGGCCATACCTCAGGCAGACGGCCTAGAGGTAGACTGGGAATAAGGATCCAGAGTGGGGATAGGATTCTGAGGAAGAAGCCCTGAGGGTCAGTGATTTGGGTAGGAGTTGGGCCTCCAGGGAGAAAGTGGCTAGAGCACTCACACACTGGATGTGGGAGCTCAAGTTCAAATCACCACTGCCTGATGTGGAGCAAGGGTTTGAACACAGATCTCCAGTGAGTACCCTAAGACTGGACTATGGGATATTCTGGGGTGGGGGGTGTGGGTTTCAATTACTCCCATTGAAGCTGTTTCACTTTGTATAACTACTTAAACAGTCATTGTCCCAGCAAAAGTGAGTCACTCTAAAGCACAATGGGATGCAGGCTCCAGTCCCTTCTCCAATTCTTATAGAAGTACTAAGAGTGAGGATTTGAATCCAGGCCTCCCATATCCTGGTGAGTGCTCTAACTATTGGGTTATTGGATATAAGTATATCCGCTGCAGTACTACCATTACCTTGCAAGAAACAGCTGACCTGGCTTAAGCATCTAACTCCAGCACAAGATTCCAGGCTGTGAATCCCAGGCAGAGATGTGAACCTGATTCCCAGGGAGGAATGGTAAGGCCCTGCTCCTCATCTTCCCTAAAGTAGGAAATAAGAAAATGTTAACTCTCTGTTCAGCATATTGGCTTTTTTAGATCCCATTCATAGGACTTGTCTACATGGACAACTAGTGCATGGCAAGTCAGGGTGTAAATCTATAGTGCATAGCTTGTATTTATCAATGGGCGGCATGTACTCAGCTACCATTTGCTAAAAGTTGTGTAGTGCTTTTTGATGTACTTCCATTTTCCAAGATGCTGTGTATACCTTGAATGGCTTAATCTACAAATGACTACTTGGTTTCTTAGTTCAAGAACAATTGCATACTCAAAGATAAGCTCACAATTGCACTTGGACCTTGAGCTGCCTTTCTTCTTATTAAAAATCTGTTCTGGAAGCATTTGTTCTGAAAGGTGAAACAAAGCCAGCAGAGGCTATCATCTAACTAAAATTCTTGATGTGTCTCTGGTGACATCATGTGGCATATTTGAGTGGTGTTTTTTTTTGAGGAACAGTTCTGTCACAAATAAAAATGAGTTGTAGAAGAAACCCACTCAGTGGTTTATCTGAGCAGCAGTATATTTTAGTCAACTCAGTCTTCTAAATTACCAAAGTTTATTTCACAGAGGAAATGCTAAAATATACCTTAGCATGTTGTCAAATCTTCTTCTGGGGTTTAGACTTTTCAGACTTGATCTCACTTTAAGAACAGTTTGAGTTACTAGAAGTGAGGAATAAAATATGTTGTTTGAAGTGCTTTTTAGTATCCATTGAATAAAAACAAGATTGATGACAAAGCACTTCTTCATAATGACTTAAATGGAAAAAAGGCTTTCTGATTTTGTTTTCACTGTCAGGTTCTTTCAGCAAAACTTGTAGAATGATCACTTTAGGAGACAATCTTCAGATTCAGGATTCAGATTTAATTATTGACAAATGCAAAATAATATCAAATGAGCTAAACACATTCTCTTAAAACAAAACACCTTACATTTTCTATTGCAGTAAAAAAGTCTATTGCCTTGCACATTATGCTCCAATAATACTGAACAATATGCCATCCCAATCTGAGTGTCAGTTTGTCACTGATGTATCTGCGTTTTTGACCAATACATGATATATCTCCCTGCACCCAACATAAAACCTCTCTTGACAACTTACCACTGAGAATATTGAAGGGGCAATGAATAATTGGATTTCTTCTGCTCAGTCTTTAGGGTATAGAGCTGGTCTATTTCCCCCCCCCCCCCCCAGTGTTTTTCCCATTGAAAATGGCCTTGTTCCTAAATAGAAAATCTTGAAGAGAAAAATCCCTCCATTTTATATTGTTTACAGTGGCATTGTAAACATGTTGGTCCCAGGAGACCTGAAGAAGCGCTCCACATAGCTTGAAATCTTCTCTTCTCAACAGAAGTTAGTCCAAAAAAAGATATAAAATGAGAGACTGGGTGGGTGAGGTAACATTTTGTGATATTTTTTTTATATATATAATATTATTATTAATTTTGGGGTATTTTGACTTCTTTTTTTAAAGCTTCCTTTCCTTCCCCCACTTTTTTCAGCCTTTTTTGAAAATAATTTTCCCCCAATGTGACTGGTGGCTTAAGAAAAGGAAAAGTAGGAGGAGAAGAAGGGTGGGTGGAGACTAAAATGTGTTCAGTGAGAACTTGTTTTCATCCAGCAGAGTTAAAACAACATTTTGACCCAGCTCTTTTTAAAGGCTTGCCCTACATCCTTTAGATAGATTAATCTGTAATCAAAACTGTTCTCCATATTTCCTAAATGGTACTTTCTGCTTTTAGTCAATGCTACAAAAAAGTTACTTAAGTGAAATACCTAGTTTATTGTATCAAAGTTATGGGTACAAGCTGTAGAAAATGAATTCTGACTTAGAACTAAGCTTGGCCAAAGTGCAGACCCATTAATGGCATATATGGTGAAGCGTATGTGCTGTATACTCTCACAAAACAGAAAAAATATTTTAGTATGAATCACTTTCAATATAAAAACAGTCAGACAATTTACTAAATGAATAAACTTGAGAGTTTGGTTTCAGTGGACATGACTTCCAAATTTCAGTACCCTTTTCTTCACTCGTATATTAACAACCTTGCTTTTCTGCTTTGATCATGAAAATAAAAATTGGCTTAATACCACACTATCCCCAACTAAAACTCATGGGCCAGATTCTTCACTGGTGCAACTAAACCTTGCTCCACTGGGTGCAATGGTATTGGGCTGGTTCACATAACACAGCATCTGTCCACTGTTTGTACCAGAACTAACATATTGACCTAATTCATTCCTGGCATGGATGAATTTGACCCATTTATGTGTCTTTTTAAAAAAAACAAACCAAACCCATTGTCTTAGTTAATAAAGGCTGGCTAACTTCAAAATAAACATGTTTTCCTGATGTACTTTTGAAGAACCCCTAATGCAGTGGTCCCCATGTTTACCACTTCGACCCCCGCACATACCCCCTCCGCCAGCTGTGGCTGGGAGACAGGATGCAGCTCAGGGCAGTAGGGACGTGGACAGGGGTAAGGGGGCCCTGGGTGCAGACCTGGGGCCATGGGTGGAGCTGGGTGGTGCTCCCTCCCTGACCCTTGTGGGGGCTGGCCCAGGGCCCAGCCATGTGCCCCCCACTCCCCAATATTCAGCATGCCCCACAGTTTGGGGGCCTCTGCCCTAATATTTTCTTTTCCATAATTATGGAAATCACTGCCTGAAAAAAATCTCTCTCAACCTTTTTGAGACTTGAAGACCTAGTCCTTCTAGTTACTCAACTGTTATCCCCTAAACACAGGAATAATACCTTTTGGTCACTCCTTCAAATGACTCAATCTTGTGCTTTGCTATTTTTGTTGTGTAAAGAGCAGTGAATTTTTTTCTAACACTATTAAAGTTATAACTTCTCTGCCCTGAGTCATTTAACAGATCGTTAATTTTCCAGAAGTAAATGAGACAGGTTTGTGTAGGACTCAAATAATACTGGTTCTAAAAGCTTGGATGTCTCTCCAACAGAAGTTGGTCTAATAAAAGATATTAAGTTATCCACCTTGTCTCTCTAGACTTCATCATCAGAATGTAAGAGGTATGCGAGAAATAATAGTTGTAGATTTAGTTTATAAAACTGACTTCAGCATTGCCTATGTCCAGTAACGGATAACATACTTGATAGTGGTACCCAGTAAGAGCTTAGTACGTAAATAGTAAACTTAATAAATAAAAAGCTCAGGAATGCAAACAACTGTTTCCTTTCTGATGTGATAAATGGGCTGAAAAACTTATTCTCATTGTAAGCTCAACTGTAAAAAGTATGTAAAAATGCAAAAGATGTCACAATAACCTATAAAACCAAATGTTGATAGGGGAAAAGGTATGAAAGTGAGACAGGCTAAATTAGTCTAAACAAAAAGACCTGCAGATGTAACTCGAGGACTGTTACAATCATGCTTTGTATAATAAGAAAATGTGGGTCCAAAAATGAATAAACCAAAATTGGTGGACAAAAATGAGGGGATGGGATATTCTACCTCTCACCCCCTTGTTTTGGGTCCATAGATTTTATTTTATTTTTATTTTTTTGAAGGTGGGGGGGGGGGAGGAACCAGATGAAGGCTCTTGAAGTGAGCTTCACCATCATGGCTGCCATGCCCACCATCTCCTGGGACCATGGATCTTTTTCATTCTGATCCTAAGAGAAACTAATACAACAGTCCTCAAAGGTGTCAGGTACTCTGAGATGAGCAGGCAAAAGGTAGGGGCAATGGTCCTGTCTGTCATCCCTTCCCCATCTGGCCCATGGAGCTGATTGGCTACAGGTAAGGTAATAGTATGTCCCATCTTGTGGTCATACTGCACTGAACCTCCTCCCTGTGCTCAGGGATGGTCTCGCAGTAGTTGTGCTTCCAGAATCACAATCTCTGCCAAAGCTATGTGGCTTTACATTGCTCTCTATTTGTGACTGTGCCTAAATGGCATCAACTAACTCATAATTTGGGTAAGTCAGATACAATGAGAGAGAGAGACTGCTTCTGAAAAGCATTCTATCAGTGCAGCTAGGTAACTGGGAGGGAGATCAAAGCTACATAACCCGTGTAGCTGTAACAGTAGATTCAGGATGTAGCAACCTGGAGTTTGGAGGAGGTACCAAGAAGTCAGTCTGTGTGCACATGGCTGGAATGCCAACTGCAGTTGCAGCATCTCAGTAAATAGTTTTTAATAAAGAGTCAGCTTATTTTAAGGAACATGGAGCCCTCATGTTAATGCTCAGCCCATGGTATATGAATCATGGTGGCAGCAGTCATTTTAGTGAGGCCTGCAGCAAGGGAAGAGAGTATGATTAACAGGCAAAGCAGCTCCTAGAAGCCAAGCAAACACACAACATGGAGGGACTCAGACTACCAGGAATGCTGGATTTCCAGATGAAAAACCTTGCACCAGCAGGGAAGCAGTGGAAGCAAGAATTAAGTCTGTATACATATCTGCCCCTGGGAGATAAAGATATGAAAGTAATGCTTTCTTTTTTACTATCACATTGGGGGTGTGTGGGTGGGGAGATGAGAAATGAGTGGGACACTGTTGCCTAGAGTAATAAAAGTGTTGGAGTATTGTGATCCCAGGCAGAATGAGATTGTAGACAGGTATGTTACTTCATCCAAATCCAGAACCGGAAGAGGGAATAGATACTTAAGTTACAGAGCTGAGAACTGACATCCCCATGTAACTTTGGAGACATTAAAGATGGGATTGTTTGTGCACCATGTCGTTCCAGTTCACAGGAGAGACTGTTAGAAACAAAACTACCCCTAGAGAGATGCTGCCAAATAGCCAGGGCAGCTCAACTGTCTTGAAGAAAAGATCAAAATAACAGCCACTAGTGCAGAACAAGCACAGAGGCTCGAACTAATTAATTTACATTTGAAATATCTTCATGTATTACTACTGCTCTAAAGTCAGCTGCTCACCTCTGGATACCCCAGCCCTACCACTCAACAGTCAGCTATCCAAATTATTTCATTCTGCCAACCCAATAAAAGAGGAACAGCAGGCTCACTTACTGATACCTGGGATCTCACCCTCCCATCTCTCTACAATGAGCTATTTATGGGGGAAGTAGAAGACAGAGGAGAAAGAAAAGAGGGAACGGAGAGGAGAGAGTGGGAGGTGAACTCCATCTTGCTGATTCTATTGATTTTTTTTTTCCCTCTCCCCGTACAACTACTAAGTCCTAAAAATCACTAATTTTCTTTACTAGTCTATATCTAAATTCAGAAAAAATCTCAAAGCTAAAATGCTAGTACTCCACCTTCTAAATATGTTTCATGTGAGACTCTCAAAGGACTTTGGAAATAGAAATAAATATAATATCCTTGTGCAGTCTCATCCACTTTGTACTGAGGTACAGAAAGTTCACACAACACTTGCCCAAGGTGGCAAGTGGCAGAACAAGGAACTGATCTTGAAACTCCCAATTCTGTGCTCTGACCACTAGAGTGCTCCCTATCAGTAATACAAAATAACTTTTTGCAGTTGTTCAGATGTTTCCTGACCCAATACTCCTTGGAAACATCACCCAGCTGTTTGTTGGAAGCGAAAAGTAGTTACCTAATTACTAATATACTTACAGAAGCTCACTCTTAAACCATAAGGAGTCCCACATTGACACAGCCTACAGCTGAAGCTTCCCACGTAGATCGTAACCTCCCTCCCACCTTCACTGTACGTGGGAGTGCATCTTTACTAGAAACAGTAATTACAAAAATGACCTTCATACTTACTGAAATTTTTGGATGGTGCCACTGACTCATGGATTTGAGCCCAAATATTGGGTAATGGCTAGGTTCTTTAGTATGGCCTTCTCTTCCACCTTATGCAACTGTTGCAATGAAAGCCATTTTCATGTCAGAACATCTTTTGTGAAATACCTGCCTGGTTAATCTAGGATTTCTTCTATGCCAGAACCTAGGGTGTTACAAAGACTGCAGAGAATCCCTGCCCTAGCTCTTTCCTGGCAAAGGTAGCCATAGCTCGGTTTAGTTAGGCATTAGAATAATGGCCAGCTTTATGGGAATGCTTTTGGTTTTAGAATAACAGAGTTTATTTGGATTTGAAATAGAAGTTGCCACCTATGTTCTGTAAAGATTTTCCCTCCACAAAGAATATTAAGGATATTTTCTAGCCCTTTTTATTAGCTGTAAATGCTTTACTTTTATTGTTCATCTGTGTTGTACTTAAATAGGAAATCCCCTTTTCTAACCCACTTGTGATGAGTCAGTGATGCCGCTCAGTTTGAACTGCCTCCTAAATTGCAATAATTGCTAAATATAATCCTGTTTCTTTGCTTTGGGTGTATTCCACAACCAGAAAGAGACTTTTGCATTTGTTGGGTAAGTAAACAGTGTTCTCACTAGATTTGTATATTAAATCTGGGATATTGATTATTGCCTTAAGGAGTTATCAACTGAGCAGCTTTATAAGGGTTCAAATAACAATTGGGATTAAAATATTACTCTGAATGTATGTAGCACTTAAATATAAATTTCTGTACAAACATGAATTGTTTGTGGTCCTAGTAATCGTTGTCCTTTATAAGCCCAACAAAAGGCACAGCTTCTCTTACATTTAAAAGCCAAATATTTTTAAAATTAATATTGGCATGGAGCAACTTGCATATTTTTAGTCTCTCCCCACATTTCTCTTGTCCATAAATATGCCTATCATCACCTCTGCAGTACTGCTCTTACAAGCCACCACTTCTTCTGAAAGCCTCATGCATAATTTTTCCTTCACCTTGATTGCTAATTGCGACTCCCTTCCCTACAAACTCCCAAATTCACCCTCTCCAGCATGTGCCGAAAATCAGTGTCTGCTAGAGCTGGTCAGGAATTTTTTGACTAAATACCAATTCATCAAAGCCAAAACTTTTTGCAGAACTGTATCTCAATTAAACTTTTGTTGGGAATCTCAGTTGCAGGATGGGGGGGGTGGAGGGGGGAAAGAAACTCCCACCCCAGAATAATCAATATCGCAGTGGTTAGGACACTCGCAAGGGATGTGGGATATCTAAATTCAAGGCCCCATCCTGCCTGATTTGGAGCAGGGTTTAAATCTTAGTCTCCTTCATCTGAAGCCAGTGTCTTAACCATCAGGCTACTGGCTATTCTGGGGTGTCTCTGGCCCAGCAGGCTACAGAATCAGTCCTAGTCTCTCTCTCTCTTCGGCCCAATTAATATTTAATTAGTATATAAATTGGAATAGCTCCAAGAGGCCAGAGAGAGAGATCCCCACCGCAGGTCAGTGTGCTGATCACTGGGCCACTGGCTATTCTGGGACAAGGAACTCTCTGGCTGTATGTTTTGCATTGGAACCAGATGTTGAAAACTTGAAGTTTTTCACTAAATGGAAAATCCATTTTTGACGGGCTCTGGTTCAAGTCTTCTCTCACACACTGAGAAGTGTAAGTCTTCACTGCGCTCATTAAACAGCTCTATTTGCTCCCCACTGATTCAAGATTTTTCCCTTCTCATTTGCAAAATTCTCCATGGACCTGCTTGTGACTCTCATCCTCATTTCCTCCATTCATCTAGCACCAGCTTCATTTTGTATCGTCGGGAAACTTTGCCACCTCACTGTTTACACCTTTTTCTAGATCATTTAGGAATATGTTGAATAGTGCTGGTCCCAATATAGATCTGTGGGGGACGCTGCTACTCATAGGTGCTGACTTCCCCTCTGCCCAGTGGGTGCTCACCCAACCCCCCCCGCTGCCCCACTCCTGCCCTGCCCTCGCCCCACCTCCATTCCCCAAGTCTCCGCCCCTGCCCTGCCTCTTCTCTACCTCCTCCCCCAGGCGTGCTGCATCCCCGCTCTTCCCCCTTCCTCCTGGAAAGTCCTAAGTGCCACCAAATAGTTGTTAGGCAGCGGGGGCGGGGGCAGGAGTGGGGACACGGTGCGCTCGGGGGGGGGGGAGGGAGAGAAGGAGGCATTTTTCCCTGTTGGTGCTCCAGC
Source organism: Trachemys scripta elegans (assembly GCF_013100865.1). Classification (NCBI taxonomy): domain Eukaryota; kingdom Metazoa; phylum Chordata; order Testudines; family Emydidae; genus Trachemys; species Trachemys scripta. The sequence goes on along the minus strand of NC_048302.1, from coordinate 39,114,477 downwards.
CCCGGAGTTGGCACCTATGCTGCTACTTACTACTTTCTATTGTGAAAACTGAAAGTTTATTCCAGCCCTTTGTTTCCTATCTTTTAACCAGTTGCCGATCCATGAGAGCATGTACCCTCTTATCCCACGACTGCTTACTTTGCTTAAGAGCCTTTGGTGAGAGATCTTGTCAAAGGCTTTCTGAAAGTCCAAAATACACTATATGCAGTGGGTCACCCTTATTCACCTGTTTTAGACCCCCTCAAGGAATTCTAATAGATTAGTGAGGCATTATTTCCCTTTACAAAAGTTGTGTTGACTCTTCCCCAGCAAATCATGTTCATCTGTGTCTGATCAGTCTGTTTTACTATAGTTTCAACCAATATGCCTGGTGCTGAAGTTAGGCAATCTGCCCTGTAATTGCCAGGATTGCCTCTGGAGCCTTTTTTAAAAAAATCAGCATTACAGTCATCTAATACAGAGGCTGATTTAAGCAATAGGTTACATACCACAGTTAGTAGTTGTGCAACTTAATATTTATGTTCCTTCAGAACTCTTGAGTAACTTTGTCTTGGTGATTTATTACTGTTTAATTTATCAATTTGTCTTAAAACCTTCTCTCACACATCAATCTGGGACAGTTTATCAGATTTGTAAACTGAGAAGAATGGCTCAGTTGTAGGAATCTCCATCACATTCTCCTCACTGATTGTTTGGCAAGGTTTCTGATGTACTAACAAAGCTAACAGCATTTTTTTTTTTTTTTTTTTTTGCTTTTTGTTAGTTGCTCTTCAAATTCTGTTTTTAGCCAGCCTAATTATACCTTTACACTTGACTGGCCAGAGTTTGTTCCTTTCTATTTTCCTAGGTAGGATTTGACTTCCAATGTCTAAAATATGCTTTTTTTTTTTTTTTAATTTCTAACTGACTTTTATTCTGTTTAGCCATGGTAGAATTTTTTTGGTCCTCTTACTGTTGTTGTTTTTGTTTTTATTTGGGGCATATATTTAATTTGAGTTTCTATTATGGTGTTTTTAAAAGGTTTCCATGCGGCTTGCAGGTATGTCACTCTTGTGACTGTTCCTTTTCATTTCCATTTAACTAGCTTTCTCTCTTTTGTGTAGTTCCCCCTTTTGAAGTTAAATGCTACTATGGTCGGATTCTTTGGGCTTTTTCCTCACAGATGTTAAATTTAATTACAATATAGTCGCTACTACCAAGCAGTTCAGCTATATTCACCTCTTGGACCAGATCCTGTAAAACCACTTAAGACAGATCAGGAATCGCCTCTCTCCTTGCTTCTGGTGCAGCTAATCCTGGAACACACAGTCATTTGAAATGATTTTACATTCACTCTGTAAGGTGTATTGGGGTGCAATGTACATGAAAGACCCTGTAGTAAAGCAAGTTGTATCTGCATTCATTTCCTTGTTGAGGTGTGGCAGTGGGAACCAGTGGGGCTCAAGCAGCTGGAGTCTATTCAGGTAGGATCCTGGGGTTTAGAACACACCAAAGTTAGGGCCTGAGTTTAAAAAGAATCCCACTACTGATTTTACAAGTATATTGCTGCAAAGGAAGTTATCACTAAAAGCCACAGAGAAGTACAACTTCCCATACTCTTTGACTAATCCTTTTTTCTAAAAGAGCATTTTTTTTTAAATTAGTGACTGCACAGGGGATTTCCTTAGCAAAATTTTTATATATATATACACACACACACACACACTTATGGAGTCTATTATGAGCCATTGACGTCAATGGGAGCTTTGCATCTAAAGACTCTTTACGTTGATAAACACAATCAATATTGGTTATAAACATGAGAGGATAGTAAAGACAACAGGCAGTGTAGCAAGGAGTTCATTTGTCCTCGCAACAAATCAGCCAGAGACACCTTCTGAGTTCAATCACCAGGACCTTTTATTTACTGTGTCAGCTCCCACCACCTTCTATTTACAGACCACTGCAAACTAGCAACCTGGGGGACAGCTAGCCTCTCTAGCAAGCAGGGATGCACAGGCCTGGGCGTGGCCCCTGCCTGCCCTATATAGCCCCCTTGCTAATAAGGCCTGCAGGTGCTTCCCTTCTACCAATTAGGCTTGGCACTCTCAGCCAGCCCCAATGAATGCTGCTTAATTGGAGCTGGGCTAACAGGGGCCTGGCTCAGGACCTCCTAGCCAGCACCCTGTTACAGGCAGTATTACAACAAGACTGCTACATGGCACAGCATCTGCGTTTGTTTATTTGTAAAGAACCCACTTAATATTTTAAAAACAATTCTAAGAGCATCATTCTGTATGTAGAATGACCCTGTAACAAGTTAACTTTAAATGCTGTGGCTCACTTATTAAGAGAGGCTTTACCCAGGCTACTCATGACCCTGATATTCTGTAACCTATACTTGCTGCTTATCAGCTACTAGGAGTATTCAAGGACTTGGTCTGGATTTACTATATAAAGCCTAAATGGTATAGGATATGGCCGTGTAAGGGTTTTGGGCTAGATTTTCAAAGGCATTCAAGCAGATATGCACTTGTTGGGATTTTCAAATCAATGGACTTGCGAGCCTAACTTGCTAAGGCTCTTCTGAAAATCCTACTACCTGCCCTATCTGCATTGTTAGGTGCCTGAATATCTTTGAAAATCTGGCCCTGAGTGTCTCTTTTTTGAAAATGTGACTTAGGTACTCTTCAAAATGTTACCATTTATCCTGTAGTGAGGTCTATGTGGAGACCCACTGAAGTCCCTGTGGACTTTTGATAAGAGGTGGATTGATGTTGGCTAAATGGGATTTAATTATTTGTTGGTAATTGGCCTTTTAAGGTGAGTGGGGGACCAGCCTACCTGAGTCAGGCCCCTGTAAGGGATAATGAGCCAAACCAGCTCCCCTGAAAGTAATTAAATCCCTAGGGACTGGCTGGCAGCTAATGAGCCTGATAAAGCATTATCGGGGGGAATTGGTGCCCTAGAGAAAGGGAGTTGCTAAGGAGAGGAACTTCCAGGAAATCTCAACAGAGCAAGGAACCTGGAAGGTATGCTCCTGTGGGGAGGAGTTCCCAGAGATAACAGCAGGACAGAAGCCTGGGGAGCTGCAGCTAGCTGGATGAAGTGGCTGCAGGGAAATAAAGTCAGGGCAAGTCTGCACTACGGCGCTATATCAGTGCAACTGCACCAATGCAGCTGTGCCGCTGTAGTGCTCACTATGCCGATGGGAGAGTGCTCTCCTGTCAGCATAATTACGCCACCTTGGCGAGAAGGGTAAACTATGTCGGTAGGAGAGTGTCTCCCACTGACATAGCACCAGTGTGGAGAATGTGAAACTTGTCGCTCATGAAAGGTGTTTTTTCACACCCTGGAGCAATATAAATTAGATTAACTTAACTGATAGCGTAGACTGGGAAGAAGGGCTGAGGTCTCTGACTCTAGGAGACAGAGAAGCTTTAGTGACAGCCAGAGGCTGGAGCAGAGAGAAGGAAGAGACTTTATTTTTGGATGATTTTATTTTGGACTCAAATAAAGTAGACCCTTTGCAGGGGACTTTTGTCACATTCCTTTTGGACTGTGTGAAACAGGCTTGGTAAGCTGCTCAGTTGAGCAGTCAAATAATATGAATTGACCGCCTACTATTTGACCACAGTCAAATATTGTCAACTATTCCAGCAAGAAGATCCTGATGTAGGTGATGGCCTACCTTTATTATTGCATCATAGTGCCATTTGTTAATAAGCTTACTTAAATGGCTTGATCATTTACTTTACTACATGCTAATGTAGGGAAAATTGTAGTCTAATATCAAGTTGTGCTGCTTGAACAAACCATGTACATATATATGTATTTGCATGCCAGGCCCCCAGCATACATGGTGGTTTACAAAGCATGTAAAACAAGTTAAAAGACATGGTCTCTACCCCCCAAGGAATTTACAGTGTAAACTGACTAAATATCTGTATGTTTGTCAACTCCCTCCCTCCTTCCTGATAGGAAGGGTTCAGACGTTAAACCTCTTCCTTCAACCCCTAGTACTTTAATAAAAATCCACTGTTTTGCTGGTCTCGTACCAGAGACTTACCAAAATCTGGCTGTGCTCCTGTGATTATGAAGAAGCGCGCTTTGTAAAAGACTACTCCTGTTCATTCTCCATTTCAAACACTGACAACACTCAGATGGTGTGCTTGCAGCTTGGTGATCAGAAGACAATGGAAGGGTTAAATGCTGACTCACCGGGGGCTGCTTCCATTTCCCTGGAGTCGATTGGAGATTCTTGGGATAGCGAAGACAAAGGAAATTGGTCCATGGGATTGTGGGATACTTTTGGCTCCCAGAATCCAAGTCGGGGAGCGACGTCTACACTGCAAGGTAGTAAGGCTCAAACCCTGGGTCCTGGCTTGACTTGGGCTTGAACTTTCCAGCTCTACAGGTTTCAAGCCAAAATCTGAGAAATTTGTGTATAGCCAGAAAGTGGGGAGTTGTGCTCAAGCATAAGTCTGAGTCTGGGCTTATATTGCAGCGTAAGCATATTCTGAAACCCTGAAAGGTGGGAGGGTCTCAGGGCCAGGTTCCAGCCTAAGCCCAAATGTCTACACTGCTATTTTTAGCCCACAGCCTTAGTCCCATAGGCCTGAGTTAATTGACCCTGGGCTCTGAGACTCGGTTCTATGGGTTTTTTATTACAGTGTAGACATACCCTCTGAGTCAGCTGGGAGGGAGTGGGTCTCAAGGGTGCCACCCCCTGACAATTGGTCTTTATGATTTTATTTAATCTGAATAGTCACATGGACATTTCATTTGGATTCAATCTGTTATCACTTATGTGTGTTTCATTTCTACAAAGCCCTGAGAGAGGCCCTATAAATCAAAATAATTAAATTATGCTGAACAAAATTAAGAAGGTTGCTACCCGATGCTGTTGAGAAGAGATCTGGCTTCTAAGGGAAAGATTACCAGACTACTGTATTTCCTAGTGTACTTGATTACTGCCTTATAAATAAGATGGATGGATAGATACGGCAATCATTTAAGAGTCTAATTGAGAGAGACTTATCCCTAGTGTGTAAAATAACTTGCAGTACTTAAAAAATATTTTTTTGTGGTTTTTAAAGGTAGTGGAAGTATAAATATAGCCTTGCTATAGCCTTTTAGTACTCCAACCACTTGTAAAGAAATGGGAGCCCCCTATCCAAAACTCAGTGAGTGGTTTTTCCTTACAATGTGCATAAAAAATAATCATTTTAACAACCTTTTTTACAGTTCTAAGTATTTATACATTTTTCCTAATTGTTCCCCAGTGCTTAAACACTGCCTCTCTGTAGATTTCTTTTTATTAGTAAAATCTGAAGTCCACATGGGTGCTATTCCCATTAAATGAACGTCATGTGAGGTGGAAATAACAACCAAAGATCAGGAGTTATTCCACTTTTATAGTCCTTTCTAGAGGAAACAGGGCCTTTAAGGCAGTTCTGTCAAAAAATGTACATAGACATTTGAATTTTAGACCAGTTTTCTAGTGAAGGGGAGGAGCTATATTGGAAATACTGCATCTTTTAAATTCTTTAACAGCCAGATCCAAAAATCAGATCCAATGATTGAGAGTTCTCTTATGATGTGGTTTTTAAAATGACCACACAGATCTTGTGCAGATATACTGTAATATTGTAAACTGATATTATCCTTGATTCAGAAAGAAGGAAAAATAGATTCATATGTATTACAAGAGGGGGGGAAGCACTGCTTATTATGGTAATATTAGTGGCTAAGAAGGGAAAGTCTCTAAAGGTTCCACAAAGTCATCTGGTGAAGTCTTAGAGGTTACAATTCTCATCTGAACTTTTGTGGAGAAGCCTGTTTTTTCAGCTTCCTTCCTTCCTTCCTTTCCTCTGCTCGCAAATGGCTCCTTTCTTGTTCCTATCCAAGCAACTGCTTCACCAGCAGTCACAAAACCTTCCCCAAAGTGCCTTCTCCATTCCCATTCCTCTTCTTCAGTCAACTTTACAGCCTGTTCAGCTGTTTTGGTAAGGAGTCCTCTGAATTTGAATTCTTTGTACAGAAATGTTCTAGTACTAGTAAGTGTGTAAGGCACAAGAGCGGGTAAAGTGAAATGTGAATGTTTCACTAAGGAAACAATGAGTAGCTGGATTTGGGAGGCAAATTATTTCTTTTGGGATTTACTTCCATTTTCTCCTCACCTTTTCTCAATACACTCTAATTTTGGTATGTTTTCTGGTCCCAAGTGGATTCAGAAGTCTGGACTTGTGTGTTGCCAGGAAAATCTCTGAAAATTACTTAAAATACCTTTTCTCATTGCTAAAGATTTTAAAGTTGCTGCCTCAGGGCCTCCCAAGGCTAGAAGCAATGCTGTATCCTGCTGGAAATCTAGCATTCTCATTTCTTGCTCTGTAGAGACACTAGATAACACTTTAATATGTCAGCAATTTAAAGTGCAGAAAAGTAGTCATGGATACAAGACTGATTTATTTCCCCATCCCGGGTGTAATGTTTGTTTGTTTGTTTATTGGCAGGAGGTAATTCTATATTTGGGGGCAGGACGAAACATTCTAGAGCTGTGTGGAGAAATGGAATTCATTTTACGAAGATTTTGATATTTCAAAATTTGATTTAATTCTGATTTGAAATGAAAACTGAACATTTCAAAATTCTCAGTGAAAGGGAATGGAGTCCTGGCTCTGGGGCAATTCGTCTGGCAGGACGTTCCAGAGCCACAGATCCTGAGAACCAAGTGGTTGCCAACTCTGAGGGAGTCTGGCAGGCGGACTGCTTAGGAGCCAGGCAGGTGATGTGGGGAGCCAGGCAGGGTCACATTGACCCCTGGCTTCCATCACTGCATTATAGAAGTAAACAGTCTTCACAAAGCTGTTTAAATTTCAACACATCAGTAGTTGCTTTGTTGGAAGTTTTCTGGCCAGCTCTAAAACAAGTTTTGACAGCCTGACTTGATTTTTTTAAATAGAAAGTTCCTGAAGCTGCTGATTTTTTTGGTGTCCTAGACCAAGGCCAGAGATTTTTTTTTTTTTTTCCTTTTGGCAGAACCAACTTCATCACACTACGTCCTCCAAACATTATTAGTTGTGGATACCTAGTGTGAAATCCTCACTCCATTGAAGTCCATGGCAAAACTCCTAGTGATTTCCAATGGGGCTAGAATTTCATTCTTAGTATACAAGTTTGGTGAGTTTGGAGGACGTAGTGTGGGAAAGTGGGTGCCTGAAGGCTGGAATCCTTAGGTGGGGCAGAGTTAAGGCTGCAATGCATGGTCTCTGTAACACAATTGAATTAATGGTGAGATCTATAGACTGTAGGTGGAGGACTAGAAAATATCTTAATTTTTCATACCCTTCCTTTTGGGTCATTCTTGTTACATGTGTAGCAATCTTAAATTATTTCACAATGACATATTTATGTATACAGTTGTTATAAATTGAAATGTCTGAAGATTTGGGGGAGAAAATAAGAACTGAATGGAACCTTCATCCACATTTCAACTAAGTAGTTATAGCTTGCTAGCTTTAAGTAAGGGACAGAACTTCTGATGTGGGTGGGGCTGCAGAGGAAGTCACCAACAACCTCTCCCCTTCATGGATGGGTCCAGAATAAGCCAGTGCAGCCTATAAAAAGATTGAAGCCAAACTGGCTGGGAGATGCATTGGTTTTAGCACAATTCATAGCAGCCTCTACTGGAGGGGCCTTTATGGAGTCCAAACAGTGGCTTAACATTGTCCTTTTATGGTGGAACTGTAGCTGAAGTCGAAAAGTGGAATCACCTGTCTTCCCTCCCTTGGGGGTGAATCACCATTCTAGTACAGCTGTCCGTGCAAGGACAGCAGATGCTGTTTGCACTCCCTTTTGTCTGGCCCCTGTTCTTTAGAGACCCCAAAATGCTACCATCCGTTTGGTGGTTTACACAAAATATGTTCGTCCCATTGCTAGTGAGCTTATGTCCATACCACAATTTACACCCTAAAGAGCAGTGCTCTCTCAGCATAGTCTGTTATAGGGGTTAAATACTTCTGCCTATCAGTGTTGTATCTGAGTGCCTTCACTGTGCTATTTGAGCATTTGAGGTCAATAAGAGGATGGCCAGGGAGATTGATGCACTCTCTTGGGCAAGGCTAAGGTACATTGGAGAGGCAGTGTAGAGAGGCTTCTACTATGACTCTTGTGTGGATGGATACAATATAGACCTCAGTCCTGCAACAAAGTCTACAAACAGAGACTCTTGCACCCACAATTATGTCTGTCGAACTCCTTGCAGGTGCCTGGGTTGTCTTGCAGATCTTATTGCAGAATTGGGTCCTAAGACATCAATCTTCACTACTATTATAAATATTAATATTCAATAATAAAAGTTAAAAACCAAACACATAATTATGCCAACAAATTAAAGTCCCTATATCATATATACCTGTAGTTGTTAGACGTGCATATACCAAGGATTATATAGAGGCATGATTTCAGAGGCATGGCAGCTGGACTGGCTGTTGCCCACCATTACTACCTGATTTGGGGCATGTGAATCTGTAAAAAGAGCCAACCTATGTATGATTGAGGCAAACAGTTCTTTGCAGCATGACAAAAATGTAAGTGTGCGGGAGTAGTTCTCCTTAACCCACTGAAAACACAACAGCTGTAGACCACTTGTACTGGGGAATGAGAAGCAACAGGCGTCCTTGTTACCGAAGAAAGAATTTTTGATACAAAAAGTGCAGTATCAAAGTTTGAACTTTCCCAGAGCTACACTGGAAACTTCTTGAGCTGCAAATCCTTCTCCTTCAACTTCCTTTCCAGAATTTCTGGATCCCAATCTGTTTTTAAACATAGTTTCTGAATTTATATGTTTTTCTTTACAATCTCTTTTCCTCATAGTGGTCTCTTCTCCTTACTCTAACACTTAAATTGCAGTTAAGTCATTTGCAAGCCATTCAGGATCAAGTCTTTAAGCTGTTATCTTCAAGTTGTATTACATTTTCTCTAACTCATTTCCTTATTTTTTTCCCTGATGGAAAATCCCTAAACAAAAAGCTCTTCAGTGAACAGTAAAATAATTTGGATGGCAGACATCCAGCCTGTGCTTTCTGTAGATAAGTGGCTTGGCTATGTATAAAAAGTAATGAAATGTTTTATTGTCCAATTATAGTTTATATTGGTGTAGCCAAAGGGGTTTTCCTTTTTTAACCATGTGGCTGGGAGACCAAGAATAGCAAGATGCATATGTGAATTCTGATGGATCCCCATAACTATTCCCCTTTAAGTCAGAAAGGGTTCCTCCTTCAGTTTCTCTACTGAGTTACTATTAGCTATCTCTGCAAAATGTTTTGTTCTGCCTACTTTTCTGTGATGAAAATGTCATTACTTTCCTACTACCAGTGTTTAGAGGAGCTTACAATGAAATAAAGTCATTGTTTGAATCGGGATAGCTGTCAAAACTCAATTTTAATCAGAAGGAAGGAGAATACATTTTCACTTTCTCTTCATAGGACCTAACAAGGTCCATGTTCTGTATTGGCAATTTTAGGGAAAAACTGCTGTTCAGGACTGATGCTCAGTGGCCGAAATAGCTGCTCCTCAGGGCAACTCTTTGTGCATGCATTGTGAAGTGCTTTAGGGTACGTCTGCACTACAGTAGTAACCCCAGAGTTCAAACTCAGGCACAACTCTAACCCCCCTTCTATCGATGCACAAACTGTGCTAACCCAGGGTGTGAGGACCCTACAGGGGTGAAGGGTCCAGTCCTGAGTTAAGGTCAAGCCCTGTTACTTTGCAGTGTAAACACACTAGATTCCTGCTCTGGGAGACTGCCAGAAGTATTCCATAATCCCACAGGATGACTTCCTTTGTCCTCTGGACAGTCAAATTTTGTCGAGAACCAGGTTTCAACAATTCCTAACCTGGGGTTACAAATGAGTGTAGACACTCGAGTCCTAGGTTAACAAACCCAGGGTCTGCTAACTCAAGTTCTACTAACTCTGGGCTTACATTGCAGTGTAGACATACCCTTAGGTAGCTGGTAGTAGTTGGTTCTGTAGCCTGCAATGTGCAGGAGGTCAGACTAGATCAGAGGTGGGCAAACTACGACCCTCGGGCCACATCCGGCCTGTGGGTCCGTCCTGCCTGGCCCTTGAGCTCCCGGCTGGGGAGGCTTGCCTCCAGCCCTCCCCTGCTGTCCCTCCTCCCCACAGCCTCAGCACGACGCACCACCAGCACGGGAGGGAGCTGCACTGCGGGGGCAGGAAGGGAGGCTCACCTGCAGCCTCAGAGAAGCAGGCGGGCAGTGTGGGTGGCGGGAGCACAGTGAATGCAGGCGGAGGACTCGGGAGAAGTACCAGGCGGCCGTGCAGCTGGCCAGAGAGAAGCAGCGCTTTGAAGGGGAACCCGCCGCGTCTCTTCAGCTGCTTGTCTGCCCCTGCTTCTCCTGAGTCCTCCACCCATGTTCGCAGGGGCCACATTCCAAAAGGGACTTGGAGGGGGTTGGATGGGGTGGGTTCCAGAGGGGCTGTCAGGGGTGTGTGAATAGGGGTTGGGGCAGTCAGGGAGCAGGGGGCGTTGATTGGGGTGGGGTTCCAAGGGGGCGGTTAGGGGCAGGGGGTCCCAGCAGGGGTTGGTCAGGGGACAAGGAGTTAGGGGGGTTGGATGGGTCGGGGTTTCTGAGGGGGGGCAGTCAGGGGGTGGGAAGTGGGACTGGGTGGATAGGGTTAGGGTTTGGGGAGGCTCAGCCTTCTCTACCCGGCCCTCCATACTGTTTTGGAACCCCAATGTGGCCCTCAAACCAAAAAGTTTGATCACCCCAGGACTAGATGATCATAACGGTCCCTTCTGACCTTAGTCTATGAGATGTATATTGCAAAAACAGTTTTTGCATATTTGTTCCGATTCCAAATGGTTGTTTAGTTCAGACATTTTGGTAATGATTTAGCTGTGCTCTGACAATATTTTCTAGCAGAAACTGGAACATTGATTCATTTTTAGTCATGGGAAAAAATCCATTGTTCTAATAGAACAATAACTAAAACTTGTCAGCAATCCCCACTTCTTTACTTGCCAGCCAGGCCACTTTTCACACAAACACTTGGACACAGAGATGCATTTTGGCCTCGTTGAACTCAATGGCCAAACTCCCATTGATTTTTAGGATCAGGATTTCATGCACTGTACATCTCAATTAAGTAATAAGGGGCCTAATTCAGAAGCATGTGTGGGTAAATAAACTTAGCAGCCATGCTGGTAGCAACCACTACTCTCAAGTTTACAAACTAGTTTCCATCCTTGCACACTGTTTTCACAGGCACATAACTTTCCAAACTATTTGTCTTCCATGCTTTGCATTTGTCTAAAAGTGAAGTTTATTTTTAATTCATCTTTTGTGATGGCTTGCACAAAATCCCTATACCTATTTTAAAGTTAAGGAAGGAGAAACACCCTTAAACTAAGTCCTTTGACACAGTCCTCTTTTCGTTATGTGTTTACACAGCCCATAAACCAAAGCACCGGGTCCTCAAGGAACTATAGCAAAGAAATTATATGGGAAAATAATACATTCCTTATTGTAAAACCTGACCTTTTAATTTAAAGTGAATAACTCCCCAAATGGCTGACTTTTGAAATATTTAAGTCTCTGTGTGTATATAGGCCTTACTAGTTATGAAATAATCCAGTTATGGTCACTTGCAAATACAGGATTGAGCGGCTGTGAGGGTTTTTTTTTTTTTTTGGGGGGGGGGGGGACAGGAGGGTGAAAATTTTATTAGAACAGTGAGATCAATAATAATCACACCATTTAAGATGGCAAAAATCTCCTAAAATGTCAGGATAATTTATCCCATTTCGAGCTAAATTGTACAAAACCTGTTCGTGGGATTTTGGTGTCATCGAAACTGAAACCTGTGCCTGAAACAGGCTTAACCCTGAACCTCAGCCTAATTCAGGGGTTACTATCGCCTTAACCCATCTCTAGTTAACAGCATGACTGTGCTACCTTTTATCAGCAGCTGTGAGACTTATTAACCAGCCGGTGTTCAGTGGGTTCTATCCTAAAATGAATGATTATAATTTTAAAAAATATCACATCACTTCTTGTCAAGGGAAATGAACCTGTGCAATGGCTGCCTTTTCACACCCATCTTCCCCTCAGAAATAAAGGAATAAATCAGCAGCTTTAAAGTGCCATTTATTCATCAGTGAGTGGGTGTTGTATATCCTTTTTGATAGAGCTAGATTCTATCATTCATACAGTCTCTATCTCTTTAGAGAAACCAATAATAAGATGAAACCAAAGTAAAGTGCATTCTTAGAAATGGGTCGATGACCTATGTGGTCCTTACAGTAAATCGTACCACTTCTAGATTAATATTTGTGTTTATACCTTTATTGAGCTGATATAACTTTTCCACTGTGTAGGCTGCTGCTTTTCCCACAGAGCTCCCTCCAGCTGAGTGGGTGTATTATTGTGTCACTGTTCCATGGTACTCTGAAGAATGAGGGAATCCTCTGTGGTCTTTCATCAGCACTGCTTTCAAGTAGATCTACGTGGGTTGTATTTATATGAGAGAGATGAATACATTCTCAGTGGGAGAATGACTTTAAGAAAGGGGTTTCCCTGAGCATGGGTGGATTAAATGTTGAGATATATATGTGTCTCCAAACCACTTACTTATCATTTGATTCAGAGAGCGTTCTTGAGCCTTTGAGACTATACCATTCTAACTTAGCAGCACCCAGAGGCAACTCGCATAAAGAATGGTGAGTAATCAGTGCTTTATTTTTAATCAAATACATGTCTAGCCTCCAAATGAAATCACCCAGATTTATTCTGTTTCCCTCCCCCACCCCAAAAGCCTCACTTTGTATTTAAAACTTTCAAGTACATTTATAACTTTTTCATTTCTTAGTCATTTGCAGATCCCCTTTCTCCACACAGGGCTGCATAGCAAAAAGATAGTTAGGTATATTGCCAGCTAAAACATTTATGCAATATCCAGCAGTATAAAATTCCACAATCTGTAGAGTGTATCCACTCTGGGTCCCGTCCTATACTCCTTAGCAGGGTAAAACTCTTATTGAAATAAATGAGTTGGTGGTGCTCATGCTTCTGGACCTTTTGGATTCAATGGCAAAGGTTCATTGACTTTCTAATAGGAGCAGAAACCATGTCTTTCTGTTTAACTATGGTCTACCATTACTAGCAAGTGAGGCTTTTTATCCTTATCTGCTGGTGTTTATGGCATTTAAGGATGTACCAGGACTTTTTGGCTCATTATTTCACTGCAGTGATAATGTTTAATTCATTTTATTCGTCTTATTTAAAGATCTTATGTTTTTACAATGGCTTTTAAACCATGCCTAGTGGTGGTAAGAAATGTACAAGCAGGTTCTGTACACCTCACCACTGAATATGGGAACATTTCAGAGCCATAATGTCTTTAATTCACAGTGATACATATAGTGTTAGTATTATAAACACAGCTAGCTGTGAGTGATGTTGAGTTACACTGTGTAGCGGGGAAAGGAAATAATCCATCAAATGCTTTTTCTGACTGTTTTTCTTTTGGATAACTATTAAGTTGATTTAAATTGTTAGGTTGCCCCAGTTAATAGTTTAAGTGCTACAGTATTTGTAATATTACCCCCATGGACTCTGAGAACTAGTATTTCCTGATCTGAGGTGAAAATGTTTTTTGCATTAGGGTTAATGGTAGGAACTCCAGCCTCAACTAGCTCCATGTTGTTAAAATTAAGTAATAGCCGCCAAGACACTTGTAAGGGTTAACAAGCAAACAGGCTAGATGCAGTGGGTGGTAGACATTCCTCAAAGGTCATCCTTTCTCTTATTCCCAGATCTGGCTGCACCCTGGGGTCCTGATTAGTGTGCAGGTTGGTTCTGGCAGAATTCAAATCTTTAGCAACAATGGTCAAACATAATATATAATCCCCGTGTGTCTGTTTCTATTCCTATATATATTTATATGGAAAGTAACTGTTTTCAATCTGGGTGAGAGAGATTTAAAATTGGAGTTCCTCCCTGCAGCCACGCAATAGGAGCTGTGCTAAGCTTATCTCAAATGACCATGTCAGCCATGCCCTCTCCCCGCCTGTCTGCAGTCTTGCCATTGCTTCCTCAGCTTACACTCGGTTCTCAAGGTATTAGATATAGTGCACAAAAAACAAGTGAAAGAGAACTGAGTTCCTCATCAAACTCAGGCTCTTCAGCCTTGCATTTAAGGCTGTACACAGTGCTGAGCTTATCTGCATCTTACCTCTTGTCTCCGACTGTACCCTCTTTTGTATGTTACTTTTTGCAAAGTATGCCCCCCTTTTGTCTCCTCTCACAAATCCATTGTGTGTGTGTGTGTGTGTTGTTTTTTGTTTTACTAACATCCCTCCCAGTCCGTAATCCTGGAACAATCTCCTTTCCCCTCATGTGCTGAACAAACTCCTTATGCCCCAAGTGTCTGCTCCAAAACCCCTTGAAGTCAATGGGCTCCAAATCCCCTCTAAAGACTTGCTCTAATTTAACTAGCATTCCACCAGCCACTTCCCATTTTTGCTCCCTTCCATCTTTTAATGTAGCTCTCCTTATAGTTTGCAAAAGTAAAACCCCCTTGTGCTAATAAGGCATATACCAAACTTAACTGACTGACCACCTTGCTTCTACATTGCCTCTCTTTCCCTTTCTGCTGTCTGTCTTTTATTACTAAGATTGTAGAGAGCTATGCTGTCCATTGATCCTGTGGTGCTTTTGTAAATAATAAAGCACAAGTTGTTCATTGCATAACCTGAAGTTTACAAAGCACTAAACAGTTACTTCCTCCTTCCCCCCCGCCCCATCTTTATAAAAAAAAAAAAAAAACCCTACAGGTTTTTTACATGCTAATGAATATTAAATATAGATTATCTTGGCAATGCCATTGGAAAGGTTGTTCTCACAGTATTAATCCAATGGGAAATACAGAATATGCTCAGAGTAAGGTCCAGTAGAATTTTTAGGCAACATCACCAGAACTGGAATGTTTGTGGTTGCAAAAAAGAAAGTTTGTATAGTCCTAAAATAGAATGACAGGTTTCAGAGTAGCAGCTGTGTTAGGGTACGTCCAGACTACCCGCCGATTCGGTGGGTAGTAATCGATCCCTGAACGCTCCCGTCGACTCTGGAATTCCACCAGGGCGAGCGGCAGTAGCGGAGTTGACGGGGGAGCTGCGGCCGTTGATCCCGCGCCATGAGGATCTGAGGTAAGTCGAAATAAGATACGTCGACTTCAGCTACGCTATTCCCGTAGCTGAAGTTGCGTATCTTACATCAACCCCCCCCCACACCAGTGTAGACCAGCCCTAAATCTGTATCCCCAAAAAGAACAGGAGTACTTGTGGCACCTTAGAGAGTAACAAATTTATTTGAACATAAGCTTTCGTGGGCTGTAGCCCATGTTCAAATAAATTTGCCTAAAGTAGAGTGTGTATTCATGTTTTTAGAGGTTTTATTGAGGGTTTTTTTAGAGGTTTAAGTTAACCAAATTATGTGCTCTAACATTATTCTATCCTCATAAAAAAACAGTATGCAATGCATGGGCCTAAAGTGCTGCTGGCTCAGCCCCCAAATCTGCACATCGGCGTTGGCTTAATTAAAATGTAGCATGCTCCAGTAAACAAGTGAACTACTGAGCATATGGGAGTATTTCTCTACTATATATAAAATGGACTGATAAGATGATTTACTGGGGAGTCTCCTCAGGTCTCAGAGAAGGATTATTAGCCGAGATGCATGCAATATTTGCAGAGAAAGGGGAAACTCATCAAAATTTGAGGATATTTGTAATTTGTTTCTAACTTAATAGGGATTTTTTTTAAAAATAACCAGCTTTTCTCACTAATTCCCTATGACTGTTGTATTTTTATGGAGAGATGGAAAGCTGGGTACTTGTTTGAAGGTGGAAGGAAAGGGCTGGGTGCTCTTGTCAGAGAGGCATTGTAAGTGGGTTGGACAGTTTGGCGATACTTGTTGCTTTCCTGTGGTTTGTGCCTTTTTTCAGTCAAACTGAACGTATAGGGCTGATACTCCTTGCACTGGACTTGTATTTTAACCCCACATATTAAAGGCCCGATGCTGCATTAGGATTCACTCATGCAGAACCCCATTCAAATATGGAATCCCACTGACTTCAGTGGAGTTCTGCACGGGCACTAAGGTGACCAGACAGCAAGTGTGAAAAATCAGGACAGGGTGGGGGGGTAATAGGAGCCTATATAAGAGAGAGACCCAAAAATCAGGACTGTCCCTATAAAATTGGGACATCTGATCACCCTAACGGGCACTGTGGTCTGTGTGAGTAAATCCCTATGTGGGCCTGGAGCCTACATTTGGTGACACTTCCGCTATAACCCTTGTTTATTTCTGAGGAAGAGGGTTTGTAATCACACATTCAGAAATAGTTGCTGTACGTTTAAATTTGGCTATCAAGGAGAGCCAGGCAAATAACTGATTTTTATTTATTTTTGGTGGGGTGTGGGAGTTGGGGGAGAGAAAATTCAGGTTGATCTCAAATGATTTTTTTTTTTTTTTTTTAAATTTCACGGAACTGCAGAAGTGGAAAATAAACGTGATTTGGGTTGAACACATTTTGTTTGGTTTTTTAGTTTGATTTTTTTTTTTTTTAATGAAAAGTCATCTTGACCCAAACTTTTGAAATGTTTCAGTCAACCTGAAACTGTATTTTTTTCTGCCAAAAGAAGTTTTGCCTGAATAATTTCACCCACCTCTACTCTTGAGATCTCAGATGTGAAACAATTGGAAAAAAAATCAGTTAAATTAATTCAATTTTTAATCAATTGATGAATGTGCCTAAAAACTCCAGTTTGGTTTTCCCCGCCCTTTATTATAGACTATTTCTAATGAGAGTCTTTAACTTTAAAATATAGTTATACCCATAATGCTACCTGGACAAAGTCTATAACAGTATTAAGAGTGGGTAAATAACTGCTGAATAAATGCAGGCTTTAAGTTCCATTATTAAACATTCCCAGACAACCTACTACTGGGTTTAAAGGCCCCGATCCTGCAAAGAAAATCATGCAGTGGCCTCCTGTGTCCATCCAAACCCCAATGCCTTCAGTGGGTATTAGGTCACCCAGACAGCATGTGTGAAAAATCGGGACAGGGAGTGGGACAAAATAGGTGCCTATATAAGACACAACCCCAAATATCAGGACTGTCCCTATAAAATCGGGACATCTGGTCACCCTAGTCAGTATCTGTATGAGTGTTGGGAGGATTAGTCTATTTTCTTTTGTTGGATTATATTCAAAGGACTTGTATAGTACAAAACCACAGCTTCTGCTCCTCACCCTATGTGCGATAAACCTTCCCCACTATTCCATAGTGGAGACTGCAGGATTGGGGCTTTAATTGACCTTCTGTCTGGTTTCCAAACAAGTGGATTTTTTCTGCATGTTCTGTTGAAAAGGTTTGTCTCTCTAAACAGCTTATCTATTAGCTTTTAGATTTCAGTGTTCTCTGATTGCAGGATCTTCAAGGTGGGATTTTTGTGGTGGTGTTTTTTTCTTGTACATCTCTGAATGCACTGTTACCATAACAAATGATAAATAATCATACTCTATATAAGATTAATAGTGAGATCAGTTCAATTTTATTCCGGTACCTTAACACCATACAGGAAGTGTATCAAATATATTTTTACATGTATCAAGCTGGGTACAAAATGTTCAGGTGTCTATAATCGCTATTCACTTCTGAAAATCTTGACCTCAAGTTTTAAAATGTTAATCAAGGACTCTACATAATATAGCATTTTGAGCACTGGATCAGGAAGAAACAAATCAGATCCAGATTTGGCAGTCTCTGCGTTGTGTTTCGGTGTGATTTCTACTGCATTTAAATGGCTATGCTGAGTCTTCAGTGAAGAGGCTGATGTAAGAGCAGAAAAACACTAATGGCTGGTTCAAGGCTAGTCTTGTAAAACACTCGTGGAAATATTACTATGGTGAAAAAGCCAAACCTGGAAATGACTTTCTAGATGGAAACAGATCATTGAAGTATTAGTCTTTAAAATATGACTTCCCCAAAAACATGACGGGGAAAGAGTCTTGAAGGCTTTATTTCCCCCCTCAATTAGTTTCGGTATGTGTAGCTTAGAACTTTTTTCACACAATACGCTCTACTCTATTGCTTTTATATTTTGATCACATTTACAGTAACAGCCTATCTCTTCCTCCCTCTCCTCCAACTCCTCCCACAGAACACCCACACACCACTTACACTTACCATGACCTACAGGCTTGTTTACCAATGGCGTTCGTAACTACAAGAGTTCCACTTACTTTGGGGCTGTGTTGTAATATGTGTACTACTTAGAATGATTAAGTGCGTCTCTTTTATCTCATCATTATATGAATCTGTGTTTAACACCTGTGTCTAGGCTGAAAAATGTGCAACACTGAATAGAATCTTTCTGAGTTAATACATTTTGCATAATTTGGTAACCTTATATTCAAGTTTCACTCACTAGCATATTTTCTCCCTAAGAAAAGCCACAATGTCCCTTCTATTACCCCATGCTTTTTCTCAGTTTTGTTGGTGAAACATGATGGTAATTTCATACTAACTTCCTGAACTTGGTAACTGAGTTAAACAGCTAGGTGACTGAGAGGAAGGGTACAGTTTTTCCTGTCTTTTTTTTGTAATGGTGGGCTGCCTGATCGATACAATGACAACTACCTGTTTAATGATCAGGATACATAGTTTAAGGTAGTGGCTCTCAAACTGCTATAGTCTGTAAACCTCTGGTGGTCTGCAAAATAAAACATTTGGGAAAAGAAATGGTTTGAGGGTGTTTGGCTGGAACGTGTTCTGTGAGAGAATCTCTATCGTCACAGGAGATGTAGATTGGAAAAGCTGGAGTATCATTGATCTAGGGTCTAAATCTGCATTTTCTGTTAACTCTAGCATTAATAAATTAGTCTGGAAACATCTGCTCTAAAAAAGAAAAAACCTCCCTGTCTTAATAATGTGACATATCACCTCGTGTATCGCTGCCAGTACAGACACTTACTGCAAGCATTATAATTCTAGGTTTCAGAGTAGTAGCCGTGTTAGTCTGTATCCTCAAAAAGAACAGGAGTACTTGTGGCACCTTAGAGACTAACAAATTTATTAGAGCATAAGCTTTCGTGGGATACAATCCACTTCTTTGGATGCATATAGAGTGAAACATATATAATTATATATAATAAACATATATAAACATTATAATTCTGTTACCTTTCTACTGGGGATCAGACTCTTCTGCTAGGCTAGATTCAGTGTGGTATCTGGAATCCCCTGTTAAAAATTTGTTTGCCTTGAGCCCCCACAAAGAGCTGTACTCAAACAAAGCCCATAAAATCTAAATGGCCCCTCACAATATTTTCCCCTCACAAACACGTGCAGGGGTCTTGGTAACCTAGGGTCATAACCAAATTGATTTAGAAACAAGAACAAATAAGTTGCCTGTTGGTTAGAGCCCACCCACTCCAAACTGTGCATCTCAGGAGAAGTCTTACCAATTGTATTCACAAATGCAGTCCAATCCCAACTCAGTCACTTGGCAATTTGTGCCTACTCAATTCTAGATCAGGGTAGCCCATTCTCCCCCGCACTGAATAACCCCCATTAAGTCTCATACATGCACATTCTTTCACATATCCACAGTTACACTGCACAGTTAATGCAGTATATGAGTTTGGAACATGGGGAAACCTCAGTGTTACCAGCTTTGCCCGTTACTTTGGGGTATGCTCATTTATTCGGGGGGTTCTGTAATTCTATCAATGTACTTCTTGTGTCACATGTGTTTTCATATGGAGCGCTACTCCTCCCTGATGCAAGTCCCCTCCTAATGGAGCTATTCTGCAGGACCTAGGTTCCCTAGGGCTGGGTTCCTCCAGAACCGGATGCGCGCGCGCACACACACAGTAACAGAGCACATCTGAGCGGACCAGGTCAATCAGCACTTTCAAGTTGACCCCCTTATATGTCCCTGGGCTCAACGGACTGGGTCAAGCATCACTTTCAAACTGTCACCCTTATGTGTCCCAGATTCAGCACATCCCTATCCTCACTCTCACATCACAATTGTACTGGTAGTAACTGGGGTGGGGAGATAGCTCAGTGGTTTGAGCATTGACCTGCTAAACCCAGGGTTGTGAGTTGAATCCTTGAGGCTGCAATTTAGGGAACTGGGGCAAAAATCTGTCTGGGGATTGGTCCTGCTTTGAGCAGGGGGTTGGACTAGATGACCTCCTGAGGTGTCCCTTCCAACCCTGATATTCTATGATTCTACTTGATGAGCAAACCTCGCAGTATTTTGGGCGTGCAGGGATATTTAGCTTAGGTAAAAGAACCGTTGCTGCAGAGTAAATGGGGGAAGCTAAAAACACAGAAGAGTAAAGTTCAGAGAGAGAGAGAAGCAACCAGCTTAACCATAAAAGTTATTTATTGAATAATAGTGATAACTACACAAGGAGAGCCTAAACCAACATAACATACATTATTAAAGGTTAATACCTAAGGTAGAAAGGAAAACAGAGAGCGAAAGAAGGGGAGGGGGCAGGAATCTCACCCACTCCATAAGGCTTGAACCTGTCGGGGTTCCCAGGTGATGGTGGTAGTTCAGGGTCCTGAGTGCTGGAGACAGGCAGAGTCCCCAGCACGATCCGTCAGGAGAAGATGGAGTCCCAGGGGAACTGATGCATGGTTTGGATCTAAGCATCAGAACACTTACTGGAGGCTGAGTAGGGATTTTTGTAGAGAAAATACAATGGTTCAAGGGAGAACACTAGATTTGTTTATGGGTAAACTGATGACTCAAGGGTTTTCTTTAGGCTAGGAGCTGATCACTCTTGGCTATGAGTGGTGTTTTCTTCCAGGGAGCTCACAATGCAACAGGCTGCTTCAGTATTTTGGATATCAATCAAGGATTCCTTACTAGAATTGGTCTGATAACTGCTAAGCTGGGTGTGTGCAGGCATAGGTTCATTAACATCTGGAGCAGAGATCCCCCATGATGCGGTGCTTCCCTGCTTTTCTGGTCCCAGAATTCAGTGCGGTTCTCTGTTCTCCATTCTGTATGCAAATGGAGAAGTCTGTCCCATTTTTCATGCAGATGAGGCTTGGGGAGTTGTCTCTGTTCTTCATTCTGTATGCTAATAGAAATGTCTTAATCTTATCACTCGTGTCAGGAGGGGTCTAGGTGTGTCTTCCAATGCCCTTCACTGCTCTCTGCAAGCCTTTTCTCTGATTGATTTTGGTTCAAGCAGAGACTGGTGTGTGTGTGTGGGGGGGGTGTTTTTCATGAGTCAGACAGGCTAGATACTGCGCACTGGTTCCCCAAAAACACAGAGCTGACTGGTATCATCAGATGGCATAGCTCTCAGCACCTTTATGAAACTCTTCTAAATTGTATGCAAGTTATATCTGTCAGCAGATAGGGAGCACCCTCAGTTTTCCCCTTTTGCCCACAGGAGAAGCCAGAGAGCAGCATATGCAAATTCCTTCCCCCCACAATTACCTCCTTTTACCTACAGAGAGAGACAAAGCTTCCATTCCCACAAGCCTGAAAGCCCTGTGGCTTTCATTTCTGTATGATTACCTGTTTCTGTTCTTGTGACATCTATGTGTATGCAGTAGAGACAAAAGTATACAAATGCAGGATTTGCATTAGAAGGACATTCATACATAGAAATTTGGTGGAGGAAAGAGTTGGAAGGAAGAACTAAAATTTCTGATATTCTAGAATTGCACTGCACATTTCTAATCCAATTTCTAGATTTTACCACTGTGGCACTAAACGATACCATTTTTTATAGATCGTTGCAGAGCAGTATTTTGTCTGAAGGATAAACAAAATGAAAACTTCACGGGAATTAATTTACATAATATAGAAACTTGCTAACAATTTAAGAACTTTTCTGGGCTTCTTAACTTGATGAATACAGCTCTGGTTAGTGTCATTCAACTTTCTGAATGACAATTTATTAGAGATGATCAAATTTTGTCAGTATCTTTTCAGTGAAAAATGCCTCTGTCCAAAATGAAATCTTTTGAGAAAAATTCTCATGCTTGGTCAATCTTCTAGCCTTTTCAATAATTAAAATAAGGAAAAACTGTATTTTCTGCAAACATCTTTCAAAAACTGAAATATTTTTGGATATTTATTGGAAAAATATATATATTTTTTTTGTGTATGAAATTCCGGAAAAAATTGAAAAATGCCAATTTGTGGGAAATTTTTTTCTTTTAATTGGCTCTACACCTTATAAACGTGTCTAATTCAGCATTGTAACTCTGTTGCTGTCTTTAAAAGCCCTGGAAGTATCCAGACAGTTTCTGTAACTCTCAGTAGTTTTCTGCCTGAACATTCAAACTCATTTCCTGCAGAGACTCCATGACTTTTTTTTTTTTTTTAATTTGAAGTAGCTGAATTCTCCAGTATCTTAAGTTTAATTTTCACAATTAATAATAAAAAGCCCAGTAAATAAATTATATTGCACTGTAAAAATCAGTTATTACTAGAAAAATATTAATACTATGTACAAATACCATAAACATATTTGTCATAATTGGCTTAATAATTTGGATTTGAATTTAGCACTCTGTTGGGCTGTTTGTGTGAATGAGACCCAATGTGGCAATTTCCTTGAAATGACACCTTAAAATAGCTTTTCACTTGCTGTATCCAGAAACTGAAGATCTGAAAAGTAAGGCTGCTGCTACTCTCTAAAACATCCCCCTATCTCAAAGAGTTGAAGTTGGTTTAACATTTACTTCCTTTCATAATGCCCTCAATATGTGTGGCTTTAGTGCACTCACCAATGTGTAATGTATAACATATCTCCCATACACATCCATTCTGAATTTGGCTCACTGAGTCTGTGAAGCAACTAATAGGCATGTATAAAAAGGTGTCAAACTTTAGATACTGAGGAACTGGGAAATAGATTACATCCACTTTGACTTCTTTACACATCAATAAGTAAATGTAATGAGGCTGAATGAATCTAACATGCTCCATCTACATTTGGCCCATTATGCCTAGATATTTTGACACATGCTATAATACATAACATGGCATGTTGATCTGAAACAACTGCAATACCCAGGTCCAGCAGGATGAATTAGAGATGGAGTGGCAATCTGAACTCTGGATTTTCTTTCCTTGAACAACTAAGGTCTTTAATTTCACTGGTTTTTGTTTTTATTACATCTGGGTCCAAATTTTTAATCTTGATATCTAAAATTAGGCACCTTAATCTAAATTCAGGCACCTACGTAAGTGGCCTAATTTTCAGAGATACTGAGCACCCACAGCTCCCATTGAAGTCAAACTACTACAACTTTAAGCATTTCAACACATTTTTGTTACAATTAAAGACATTCGTAAGACTCAGGAAAGCTGGACTCAAGTTTCACATGAAACTGAATTGCCATTCTTTTCTAATGGGATCTTTGTAATTAGTGATTACCAGATGCATTTAAAATGTGTGAAGTGCCTGAGGGTATGGGAATTTAAGAAAAAAAAAAAAAAAAGCCAAACACCTCAGATCTTACCCTGGTAACCTTTTATTTTAAGATTCTGCTGTGTGCACAGGTGAAGCAGTATGGTGTCTATTAAATGTTTTGTGTTGTGGTTTGAGTTTGTTGATGTTACTAATAAATATAGTTATCGCTAATTGAAAACTCATTTGGTTTCAAACAGTCTTTCTTTGGTTGTGATGACTTCCCACTTTGTCAGTGTTCGCACTGTTATCCTTCCATTTCATATTCTGAAATCACACAAGTCACAATAGGTAGGTGGAGATAAAACTAGTGTTCTAAAAGCAGCAATTACAGTGATGCAATTGTTCTCCAGTAGTTAGATCAAAGTCGTGAGAATGAGGATTTCTGGGTTTCATTCCTGAATGAACCAGTGACTCGCCACAAGTTATGGAGTCTGAGTTAACACACAATGCCATCAATAGAAAGAATCTCATGAATTTCAATGGGCATGGGATCAGGCTCTTAACAGTTCAGTGCCTCAGTTTCCCCATGTGTGTACTGGGAATAATGCTTCATAAGGGTGTTGTGAGACTTAATAAATGTATGTTTGTTGAGTTTTTTTAGCTCTTCGGCTGGAAGGGGCTATTTAAATGCAATTTTTTCACCAGGGAGTAGTGGTGGTTATTCTTGATGGAATCTTTGCTTGAGAAGGTTTTTCTTGGGTTCCCCTCCATTTAGTTTCTTCTTTTCTGCTTTTACATTGAAGACACAGGGCCAAATCGTGGCTGGCCCATACGCAGGGGAAGGGAAGAGTTTAAGGAGGCTGCCCCATCCTTGCATCTCCTACACATCTCCTGTTGCAACTGCACTTGTTGAGCACCAGTGAAGGCAGGAACTGTTGACTCTCTATATCCTGTGATTGTCCTACCCCACTTCTCTGAGCCACCTTGCCCAGACCTGCAACGCCTATTCGTTTAGAAGCCTGAGGGGAGCAGACTTGATCCTTCAGAGAGAATCTCTCATAAGCCATTCTCCTACTTCTGCCACCATCCTGCACTCAGAGTTCTGTCGCATGGAACAATTCCTATAGTATATAATAGTTTTTGGACTATGCTATGGAATTTACTAGGGATTTCTAGTCCTGAAAGAGAATTCTGTAGAATGGTTCAATAAACCCATTGACTGTCATTCTGTGTAAACTTCTGTAGTACTTTTTTAGAGTAACTCTGTCAAACATTACTGCATTTCTAGAGACCCTTAATGGATGATTTAGGTCATAGCAGTTTGATATTCTAAATTACTTCCACTTGTCTTTTTTTAAAGAAGACAAAAAAATCTCCAAATATATCTTCAGTGTGTCAAATTCAGTTCTCCTGCTCTGGGCACAAACACTGCTTTGTGCTTGGCCTCAGCTCTACATCCATGGGATAATATTTGGATCCATGAGCGAGGCCTGGGATTGCCGGAGCCCTGCTACTGCCCCCTCTCACCAACAAATCGGGTGCTATTTATGGCGGGGTGGTGGTGTAATGGGATGGCGGTAGTGTCATCCTTAAGTCTCTGCATACGGAATATACGTATTTAGGGTCCAAATTTCTGCAGAAACAGTGGTGGTCTCACAGTCCAGCCAGCCAGCTGCAGCTAATGATAGAGGAAAAGGAGCAAGATATAGAGAACCAAGTGCTGAAAAGTATCTTTCAAACATGAATATTTCTTCCCATTTAATTCATGCCCTAAAAACATCAATAAGGCCTGGTCCCCGCTCAAATTGTTCTTTTCCTTGGTGTAACTTTTTTTTCCCTTCCATTTCTGACAGATTCATTGTGGACTGCTCAAAAAAAAGAAGGAAGATGCAGAGAATGCTGTAGAGCTGTGCACCAATGAATCTCCTGAGGCTGAAAGGTATGTATTAATTCATCACAGAAAATCTCTCCTTTTTAAGGCATTAGACACATTATGTAAATACTGAAACGTACTTATAAACAGCATTTCCCATAAAACTGAACACCATGTTGTTGTTCCTTGTTGTCCCCTTGTTGTTCAATCAAAATTTTGTATGCCAGTCTGTGTTCCTCAAAATGGGAATTTATCTCCATAGCTCTCATTCCTCACTTCAGCCATTTCTCTGGAAAACTATATCTGCTAATTTGATCAACAGAAATAGGTTAAATTACTGAGTGTACATATAAATCTTATTCACCCTAAAGGGAAAGATTGATCACTGACTGCCATTGCAGCTCTAAGTAATGGTAGAGCTTATAGTGTAGAAAGAACAGGAGTACTTGTGGCACCTTAGAGACTAACAAATTTATTAGAGCATAAGCTTTCGTGGACTACAGCCCATCCGAAGAAGTGGGCTGTAGTCCACGAAAGCTTATGCTCTAATAAATTTGTTAGTCTCTAAGGTGCCACAAGTACTCCTGTTCTTTTTGCGGATACAGACTAACACGGCTGCTACTCTGAAGCCTGTCCTTATAGTGTAGGTTAGACTCAAGTATTCCTCCCCCCCCCACCCCAATCTAACCCTGCTTGGTGTAAAACAGGATGAGAGTAGCCCCTAAAGTTCCTAGATTTGCCAGTACAGCTATAAAGTGCCATAAAGAACCATGCTGCATGTTCCAGGGAATCTGGTAATGCCAATCAACATGTTCCATTTTTGACACATGGATCTGTCTAGCTAGAGATTAACAAATTGAAAAGTGGTTTTAAAAAGAACTAAGTGTGCTGTGTTCGTCGGAGAGAGAATGAAAGGAGACACCATTCAAAAGCTAATTGTTAGTTGGATTTTTGAGGGGATTTTAAAAAAATAAAAGGCATTTTTCCTGTAGTGACTTTAATCTTCGTGAATTGCTAGGTTGGATATCCCTGAAAATGTGAGTTCTCTGTTTATCCAAAAAGTAGCTATAGCACAGGCAGCCGAACTCCAACCTTGCCCATACCCTCCTGCTCATGTAGCTCAACTGTGACCTGGAAGAACTACTGCGATGGATGTGAAAGGAGTTGTTTCCATGCCACAGGCTGATGATGGCCCCTTTTTTGAGACAAGAAGCCAGTTAATGGCAGTTTGTGGTGGTGGTTCTGTGATGTGAACTCCTGACCAACAAGACTCCAACTTGTCTTGTGCAGGCACTGCAGTGTAGTAACGTGATCAGCCGCTACTGAGCTGGATTTGAATTGGTAGCATAAGGTGAAAAACTGTATTGCATCACCAGACTTCTCCTTACCAACCACTCTACATTTCCTAGACTAACTCTAAATTGTCTCTTCTTGGTTTTATTTTGTTTATATTAGGGATATTATATTAGGGTAATATATTATATTATATTTGGCTAAATCTGAACTTGTCTGGTTCATATGGGAAAAACAGACCATAACATTTTGGGCTAGATCATTAGTTGGTGTAAAGCAGCATAATCTCACTTACTTCCATGGAACTATATTAATTTACACTAGCTGACTGTTCATGTAAAAGGGACCATAAATATTCATTGTGTGTTTCCTATTTCATTTAGTGTGCTAATTCAGAAAAAGATGAGTGCCAACTGGCATTCTACGTTGAAAAAAGAAAGTTGTCAGCTCCCAGTTGGGTGCTTTCAAAATTATGTATGCAATTAATTTAAACATTCAGACAGCTGAGCACAGGCTGATCAGCAATTTTAAAAGCAGTTGGGTAGTGTCTGAGCATTTTTGAGGCCTGCAGAATGCTATTTCTGTGCTTTCAGACATAGATTTCTAGCCCATCAGAAAGCAATTTTATATTCTTACTGTATTGTAGTATGAACTCCTCCTTTCCTTATCCCACATAACCAGTTCATTTCTCTCCCTTGATTCTCCCTGCTTGGGTGGCATATAAAAAGAGATCTTACTTTGTACATCCCTTGCCTATCAGGATTAATTATAAATATCCAGCCATACTTCTTTTGATGGCTGGTAAGACTGCTGAAATAAAGTACCAACGTTTATCTTTTGATCTGTGTGTGTGTGTGTGTGTGTGTGTGTGTATATATATATATATATTTATACGCACGCTCTCTCATAGGCCATCACAGCCCCACCCAGCAGGGAGAATGCAACATCTTCTAGAAAGATGTCTATTGAAATGACAGGTTATTCCACCTATGTTTTCAGCTACTCTACTGGTATTAGTGTTTAGGAGTTACTCATGTGGCTGTGATGTCCTAGAGAATACGTATGTTTTACTGGTGCATATTGGTTTTTGCAAAAGGGTAAGTCATGCTACACTTGTTTGAAAAGGAAGTAATTCTTGGTCTGCTTTGAATTTCTGTATCTCTTTTTCTGTCTCAGGTTTCACTTCCATTTTCACTGTCTCCTGCCCCCCCCCCCCCCGTTAGCTTTCTGCATTTGGATGTTTAAGGAGACCATAATTTGCCAGTTCAGAAACTTGCATGCTATTTGAGGGTTCCATTTGGTTGAGCTTTCCGGTCAACTGAGTAATCATTGATTTGTATGGCAAAATGTCAACCCTCTTTCAACTAGTAATCAACATGCAGATAAAAGATGGCTGAGTTATGATGCTGGGTGAGTGCTCTGTTCGCTTTTTCCCACATGGGTAGCATTCATAATTCTCTCGCTGTCTGATCCAAAGTCCAGTGAGGTTAGTGAGTCCATTGACTTCACTGGATCCAGTCTCATTCTTGATCAAGAGGAATGTTGGATCAGGCTCTTTCTGCTTTATTCAGGCAACCATGTCAAGTAAACAAAGGAGACATTTTATTGTCCTATCAGCAGATGACATGATATAGAAGTAGGCAGGAGCTATATGTCACTACAGAGATTCGAGAGAAAAGGAACTCTGAGAAAAGGGAAAAGCAGAACACAATGGGGCCAAGCCCCTTGACACTTGACATGTATTGGCAGGCTTCCTTTTTCCTCTTCTTTCACATATATACAGTCTTTACATTATCCTTATAGCATGTGATATTGGATATTTCTAAATGCAACCAGGCTGATCGGCTTACTCATTTATCTTTTAGCAAAATGCAATGGATTATAGGTGTGGCTTCAGTTAATTATTGGGATCTCTTTAGATTGTTTTCAAAGAAACCAGATGTGTTTCTATCAAGAACATGTATCTCTCGTTGTTGTGATTTGTATAATTCTTAAAATTAAGCAAAACTATTAAAGAGCAATTGTTTCTGTTCACATTAACAGCACACTGCTTCTCCAGATGTGGCATTTGACAGCCAAACAGCTGCTGGCTATTAAATGTGCCTTAAAAGCTCCATTCCTTTGTCATAAAGGGAACAGAAATGTAGCAACATTTATGGGGTAACAGGCAGATGTTTTGGCTGGAACAGTATTGAGCGAAAGTTGAAGTGATTTCTCTATTTGTCTCAATACACACACATTTTAATCCCCATCATCTACTTTGCACTGTGAAGCCCTCTTCTCAAGAAGGAAAAAGGATTATTGCTAAACATTTTTCCTAGAGACCTTAGGCATCTCAGTTGAAAGACTCTGCATTTGTTTCAATTTCATTTTTGAATGGATCTTACTTAATGTCTATGAATTTAGGCTGGATCTTCCAGCAATGTTTTCAAAACAATTTTGGTAAATTTCTATTGTTTTTCTTTGTACTTCTGAATTTGCAAAGCTTAATGAAGTGAAGTGAATTACGTTGGAAATCATTTACAATATTCACTCTTTTCACATTAAAAATATTGGGGATGAAAAAGGGTTTTTTTTTTATGTCGAAGAATAGATTTAATCTACCAGATAGGCTGGTTATTTAGTGATACATATGCACTCTATTACACATAAATATATATTATGGTAGCACAGATGTGAATTAGTGGAGTTGAAGTTCAAAACATCCAACTCCGATAATCAACCAAAAGTCTCATGAGGGCCAAATACCCATGTGTTATAATCTTAAACAGCTTTATTGACTTCACTTGAGTTGCACTCTATAGGAGCTACACACCTCAGGATCTGGCCACTGATAGTTTTAATTAATATCAGACCCTCTTGAGGCTGCAAAATTAGACTGGAAATTCATTCAGAAAACAGGTTTTCTTGAAAGATTCCTGTTCTTCCTGCTTCCAATTGGGTTGGAAATTCCCCATGTAAAGCCTTTGCCATGGTATTTTGTCAGTTTCACATCTGATCTTCATTGGATCAACCTGTAATACAAAGGTCCTAATATCAGAAAGAGCAATCAAAGGTTTTATAGAAATTAAACATATTATATGAAATTCCTGTAAAATCCTATGGAATTTAAGAGAATAATATAGTTTCTTCTACAGAATTAAATAGAGGATATTGTTTTTGTATATATATATTTTAAACAACATGGAGCATTTAATCACTGCTATAAATTTATTCCCACTGCAAATAGGGTTAAAAATTCTGGAGAAAGATCCCATTCTCTATCCAATTTTATAGGCCATTTCCATAATGGAAGGAAGTACTGAGGCACGTAGAGTGATAAATAATAGGGGGAAATGTTAACTAACCTTTTCAAATATATAACATGGTCTGGTTTGGGATGTCCGTTTTCATTTTATCTGAGACAGTTCTTCCATCCCTAATAAAATACATAAATTTGTTTCTTTATATGGCTCTTACCTCCACAGCACACGTAGCCAAGCAGGATTCTCATGTCCAAAATGGCCACCCATGGGGAAGAAGCATGTGATTTAACCCCTAGACTCTTGGATTCATTTCCGCTCAAAATATGGCTCTGTGGTGCTGGGATCTGGCTGTAAACCCTCTCTATAAAGCCCCTTATTTACAATTGTTTATGGTGTATTCATAGTTTCAGTAATCAAACCTATAACACAAGCCAGGTAGACATGCTGAAATTACACTGAATAGCATCATGTGGATTAGAGATTAAATTAATCATTAGAGTTAATGCACTGAGAAACATAGAGAACAGCCCCCAAAGACCTGTGACTATGCTAATTTCTTGGAGTCCCATATTCCACTTGTCTAGAAAACCACCTAGAGGGAGCCAAGAGCTGGCAAATGATGTGCCAAGATGGCCAAGAGGAAGAAGCAGTGTACCTTCCCATCTCATAACCACGTAACCCCAGACTTCAATGGAGCTATGACCATTTTCAATAGTAGACTACCTGCCCCCGGTCTCTGATTCCTTCCAATGTCCAGGAGAAGCTTGGTTGTGAAGTTGTCTTTGAGACTTTACTGCTAGTTTCAGAGTTTCCATGTCTTGTATGTCCATTCTGGTTCTGTTTTATTTTGGTTTTGCTCACAGGCATAGGATTTGCCCTATAGCACCAATCCTGCCACAAGGTGATTTCAAACTAGCTTGCCAGTTGTTTATGTCCAGAACTCTATCTTGATAAAATTCAGCTTGCTTTATTGCATACAGTGGTGGCACTCCAGAATAACCATATAAAGAGGAGGCAATGTGCTGTGTAACCAAAGTAAGCTTTGTTAATCCTGGCTCATTGATTTGCACAGCTGCTTATAAAAGAAAAGAGGGACTGGATGTCATTACATTATGTCTCCCAGTTAGAACCACATAATTTAATTGGAAAATTGGCAAAGATTAGGTAACAATGTATAAATAAATAGCATTAAAGGGCCATTTAACCCTATAGTTTCTTAAAAGTTTGGGTGTTAAAGCCAAGTGCCATAGAGAAGAATGTGAAAGTAATTTTTTGAAGAAACCTATCTGCAGTTAGAAGCAACAGAGGGTCCTGTGGCACCTTTAAGACTAACAGAAGTATTGGGAGCATAAGCTTTCGTGGGTAAGAACCTCACTTCTTCAGATGCAAGGCTGACCCACAAAAGCTTATGCTCCCAATACTTCTGTTAGTCTTAAAGGTGCCACAGGACCCTCTGTTGCTTTGTACAGATTCAGACTAACACGGCTACCCCTCTGATACTATCTGCAGTTGACATTTTAACAACTTGACCATATATGAGCATATGGGAGAAAGTGATATGATCTTTATCCAGGCACGTAGTTAATTATTAGAATAGAAAAGAGCAGATGATGTCGCTACCTGCAGCAGTGAAAGTAGAGACACAAGCAATTTTCTTGATATGAAGGATGATATGGCTTGAGTCAGAACTACTCTGATAGCTAGCTTTAAATTCTCAAATGTATTCTTTTTAGATGTAAAATGCAAATGAAGTTTTTGTCCTCAACCTGGTACAGCTCTGGATAAATGGCTAACTTCTTTTCCGTGTGTGTGTGTGTGTGTGAGAGAGAGAGAGAGAGAGAGAGAGTTTTTTTATTCTTTATTTCCACAATAAAAAAGCATTTAAAATGCTAGGCACAATTCAAAGTCTTTCCCTTATGCAAGTGGGAGGGGAGATTGATCGAGCTCTCTTCATCGTCATGGTTCCCTAAGCCCCATACTGTCTCTGGGCTGCTGTATGGACTTGTCCCTTCACAATACAGCTGGGAAAAAGTTAAGAGAGGTGGTTTTTTGTTTTTTTGTGAGGGGAAAATGGAAAATACTCAATTTTGCTTCAAACCAACCCGTTTTTTGTATTCAGCCTCCAAACTGAAAAATGAATTAGTCTCTCAACTCTAATTTACAGCAGGGTCTGGGTAGTTTATCTTAGGACTTTAAAATTTTTACTTTTGTATTCTATCTCTTGCCAACCTTTTCTAAGGACCAGAGTTCTGACAGTCTTTCCATTTAATTCAACGGGCTGTGGATCGGGACTCATTCTTGCTCAGCGGGAATATTGTCAACCCATCACAATGCTGTAAAAGTATTAAGTGTAAAAGATTCACTGCTTATAAAAAGAAAAAAGGGTTTGCCAGACCTTTCTCCCAAAGACCTGCAAGAATTACATCCATGAGTCTCCTGTTACATGCTGGCTTGGAAATCAAGAGACCAAAACTAAATCAAACTCAGATCTCATCCCTCATAATACTCAGGATGTGCTACTATTAGGCTATTGCACCAAACCGGTGGAAGACTTGTGCAAATACATTTAAACCTATAGCATGTTGTGGTGGGGATGGGAGGGAGGGTATAATGTGATAAAGTTTTCTAAATTTATGTTCATCTTCCACTTTTATTTAGCAAGCAGAACTGCTCAGGCAGCATAGCTCTAGCCCAGAATTTCCTCTGTGATTCAATTTTATGACCCCAGCTGGGGTATGTAGTCTTCTAATTGCAGCTGGACTGTTTGGTGAGGAGATGTTCTTGCACACGTCACTGAATTACCTCACCCACCTTGTCTCTGTCACTAAATATAGCTAGTCAACCTCCTTCATATATTTGGTGAAATCTATATATACTATGGCAGTGTTGCCTGGTGAATACAGCACTGGACTAAAACTCAGATGAC
Organism: Trachemys scripta elegans; assembly: GCF_013100865.1. Classification (NCBI taxonomy): domain Eukaryota; kingdom Metazoa; phylum Chordata; order Testudines; family Emydidae; genus Trachemys; species Trachemys scripta. The sequence goes on along the minus strand of NC_048302.1, from coordinate 39,081,668 downwards.
CTGAATTCTGTTCCTGGCTCTGCCCCAGGCCTGCTGGGTGACCTTGGGCAAGTCATTTCCCCTTTCTGTGCCCCAGTTTCTCCATCTGTAAAATGGGGGTAATGATACCGACCTCCTTTGGGATCTACTGATGAAAAGCACTATGTAAGAGCTAGGTATTCTTATTTGTTGGGTGTGAACGTACACACCCAACCTCTAAGGTTTTATTTATATATATATATATATATGGTGCTGCTTCAGAGGTTTAGAGTAGCATTGGGCCATTGCAAGTCATATGATATTACAGTATGAAAATTGGTCACCGTTTCTATAAAAGAGCAATATTGGTCTAGCACTGGGCATCAACTAAATCTCAATATTAAGTTTATCCGGTGCCTAGGCTGTATTTGAGATGATCATGAGGGGTGTATTATATCTCAGGATAGGGCTGACAACCTAATTAACGTAAATATCCCATTGATGCTCTGTGTGCTTTCTTGTTTATCATGGAAAAATCAAATGGGTCAGGGTTATGAAGCATAGAACTTTTCACCTCTAGGCCATCTAGGATCAATCATGATTGGAAGTTAGCATCTGCTGGATGCTCACTATCCTATATGAAATAAATTGGTGGTCTTAGTCCATTTTCAAGATGACAGATCTCAAATATCGCTGGAGCAATGGGGCACTTATGTGGGAAGCCTCAGAAAAAAGGGGAGGAATGGTATAGCCCTGGAGACTAAGCTGCTTTCTCACCCCTACCCTGATTCAGGATGAAACACTGGCAGAGAGGTTTGGGGGGAAATACTGCTGTACCTGGTCAGTGGATAATTTGAGTCTCCAGGTCTGCCCTTCTAGAGCAGTACATGATCACTAAACTCTCTGGAAAAAAATGGACTGAGAGTCAAGCAGCAATCTGAGTCAGAGCTATAAAAGCCTAACTCAAAGTGAAAGTACTCAAATCATTCTCTTTCATACTTTTTTTTTTTTTTAAATGCTCCAGCTCTCCTGTGATCTCTGGACATGAATTATTTGTACTGTAAGGGGCTCTACAAAAACTTCGATATTTTCAAGATTTTTGTGATGCATGTTGAGATTCAAGCTGGATTGGCTGGTGATATTCCTCACATGGCCAATGTCACATTGCACTTCTCCTGGTTCCCTGATTAGCTGAATCTACTCTTTGTGTTCACAAAAGCGCGAAGAAGTCATTTTCGGTACGTCTTCGTTAACAGGAGTGATCTGCACCCACATTAGCCTAGCCTGGGTGTGAGCAGCCTCACCACAAAGCTGTACCTGAGTTATTGTGTCCTTGCTGTTGCTGTGCTACCTGCATGTGTACTATGACCCATGGGGGCATATCCCATGGTTCTCTGTGCTGCAGTAAGTTGAGACCCTCTGATTCTTTTCAGTTAATTGTGAGAAGGCATTGGAGAGCTCTGTGCAAAGTGCATGTGCAAAAGCAGCACCTGGGCTTTAGGCTTTACTCTAGGATGGGCCAGTTATCTTGGAGTGAAAGCATCACTAAACTGGGGTCAGACGTTTTTGTGTGTGTATGGGAGGAGGTTTGGAGTAACATCTGCATAATATACTGGGTGAACTGTGAAGTAAAGACATACCCTTTGACGGGGGGAGAGATTATTTTTGGGGTTTTCTCTAAACCAGTCCAAAAAACCTAGTGTCTATCTGATACAGGTCTCCACAAGCCTATGCTGCTGCTTCCTGTAATTCCATCACTGCATAGGTTGTGAAGGGATTCATTTTTCAGGCAGTTGAGAATTTTCAAATATTGATTCTGTTTTAACAAGGGCACCGCCGTATGAGACGCATGAAAGTTCTGTTCTGTTGTTGCATCAGATAGCTCCATGTGTTTGGGCCTGACCTCCTGTAGATTACTATCCCTAAATATTTCTTCATATATGAGGCCTGGGAACTGGTTTGTTTGTTTTTCCATTATTTGAGATTCTTTATAAACACCTCATTATTATACTATTGTATAAAGGCTTGATCCTACATCCGTGGAAGTCTGTGGCAAAGCTCCTATTGACTTCAGTGGTACAGGATCAGGCTCTAAGTGAACAAAGGAGACAAATGATTGCTAGGCTGTATAAGTGAGGGGATATCAAAGGCAGTGTGCAGACCTAGGCAAACAGACACTAGATGCAACAAAAGAACAGAATCTTGATCTTTCTCAGAGGATTGTTGCCTTGCAAAACAAAGTCATGATGATAATAAAATGGTGATTATTTGGAATCCCATATTTCTCCCTCCCTTATAAGGTAAGGCTGGCTTTTGAGAAATGTTTTTTTCCCATTTTTTTTCTTCTACAAAAAATTTTCCCAATATAGGAATTTCAGCAAAATTTGAAACTAAAGTGACATTTAAGAACAGTTTCCTGCAGGTAAGTGATGTACATTTTGAGGTGGTAGTGGTGGTAGGGGGGGGGGGGAGGTAAAATTTCAAGAGAATTGTCCATTTTTGGACAGCTATAATCAGATCTTTTTGCTTATAAAAGTAACACTTAAAAATTACAAGAAGGAAGTACTATGCTCATCTTACCTTTGTTTGCTTCTGCGTTCAGCCTGCTATATATTCATAATCACAGATGTTGATATGTTTGCACTGTGAAGATATTGAAAGCAAAGACTTTGTCCTATTAAAAAAAATACAAGCACTTCCAATTTTTTCTTATTGATTTTACAAAAAGGAAAAGCATAATATGAATGATCAGAACCTCTAATAGAAACTTGACCCTTCAGTAAATGTAGATGTCATCTTTTCATTGTAGATCCAATACAATGATATCTGACAGTTATTTTAGTAACAAAAGCACAGCTTAAATAGTCCAAAACAAAATGTCTGAATTTATTAACATTTTTCCTTCAGTACAACTTTTAAGTTAAGATTGTACAAAATGCACCTTTAAACTTTGTAAAACCTAATGTAGTTTGTGTGTTTGGGTAAATTACTTTCTATGACTGCTAAATACAGAGTGCCGTCTAGAGGTCATTAGGAAGAACTGCTTCATTAGCAACAGAGGGTCCTGTGGCACCGTTAAGACTAACAGAAGTACTGGAGCATAAGCTTTCGAGGGTGAATGCCCAAAATTCTATGAAGCTTGTCACACAGCACTCTTTAACAGAGCAGAACATTACATTTGCTTATTTTCATGCCAAATACAATGAATTTCTATGGCTTAATATTTTATATACTTCACAGTAAGTTCCATACACCGAATTAACAAAACTTTAATTCACTCCTTTAACGAACAGATGCATAACCTATTGAAATGGGTTAAGATCAGGCAATCCAAGGCTACATATTATAAGACAATAATTGGCTAAAGTTCAGAAAAGGGTAGGCTTAGGAAACAGACTGAAGTCCAAACCTGTATTTGTTCTTTCTGAAGGGTGGGAAATACTGTACTGAAAGTCAATTAGTTTTATACAATCCACATTCAAAATAATATGTTAATAGAATGAAATGAGGAGTTAAGTTTGTCCTCATGAAAGTTGTCCCCCCTCCCCTCCAATTTCCCATATGAATCCTCTGTGAAACCTTGAGGAAATGCACCCAGAGTATTTGTATAAAAAGGAGGGAAGGCACTAGGAAGCTTTTAAATATATTTTATGGGATTTCCAGTGAGAATCTGTGTGTTATCCCTATGCCTACCTGCTGACTTGTTATGCAAATAACCTGTAGAGTGCAACCTGCGTTGTCTAAATCTCATTTATGTGAAGCTCTGTATCTGAATCAGAGTCATGCCACCAAGCTTTAGGTGAGGACATGATCCTGTTTCATTGAATGGGAGGTTTCAGTAAAGTGATGCCTAGATTATAGGGAAAGTCTGCTGGCAAACTGCCTGATTATTTCCTATCAGACAGTCTATGGAAGGCTTCAGAGATTGGAGCAACAGGAGTAGGCTAATGTAGGCTGATTATTGCCATTTTAACTACTGTATTTTCTACATTTCCTTTTTTATTTGACCTGACCAGAGGCTTAAAAGGCTGGAAACTGCCTGTGTGTGATGTTTCAGCAGGAGGAGAGAGTGAGCTAGGAGAAGAGGTTCTGAGAGCAATTCACTCCCCTTCCTGGAACTTAAGTCATAACTCTGCCCATACTTTCCAGTCTTCTGTTCTTGCACTGCTTCCACTGCCCAGATAACTGGGGGGATCAGTCAGCAAGTCAGGGCTGGATTCCCCTAAGTACTCAATGTTTTGGGGGTGTCCTAGGTGTCTCTTGATAATGGAGGTTGTACTATAAACTTGTTGCACTGAGGCAGGATGTAAGAGGAAGCAATAGGGCATAGTGTGTTAGCATTGGCACCTTTATAGGACCAAAGATAACTCAGATATTTACTTTCTTTTACCTCACTTTTTCATAGGCCTGAATTTATCATTGAGCATTAATTTATTTAGTGTATGTAATGTATGGTACACAAAGAGAAAGTCAGTGCCTGCTGAAAAGCTCATGGTTTAAAATAAAGATACAGAGAAAATGGCATGCCCTGGGAAATCCAGTAGAGGGAATAATTAGCTATGTACATTATGCTCAAGATAGTGAAGTCCCAGGCAGACTGTGAAGAGCTACAAAGGATCTCTCCAAACTGGGTGACCGGGCAACAAAATGGCAGATGAATTTCAATGTTGATAAATTCAAAGTAATGCACATTGGAAAACATAATCTCAACTGTACATATAAAATGATTAGGTCTAAATTGGCTGTTAAAACTCAAGAAAGAGATCTTGGGAGTCATTGTGGACAGTTCTCTGAAAACATCCACTCAAAGTGCAGCGGCAATCAAAAAAGCGAACAGAATGTTGGGATTCATCAAGAAAGGGGTAGATAATAAGACAGAAAATATCATTTTGCCTCTATATAAATCCATGGTATGCCCACATCTTGAATACTGCGTGCAGATGTGGTTGCACCATCTCAAAAAAGATATATTGGAATTGGAAAAGGTTCAGAAAAGGGCAACAAAAATGATTAGGGGTATGGAATGGCTGCCATATGAGGCGAGATTAATAAGACTAGGACTCTTCAGCTTGGAAAAGAGACTGCAAAGGGGGGATATGATAGAGGTCTATAAAATCATGACTGGTGTGGAGAAAGTAAATAAGGAATGTAATTTAGTCCTTCTCATAACACAAGAACTAGGGGTCACCAAATTAAATTAATAGGCAGTAGGTTTAATACAAACAAGGAAGTATTTTTTCACACAATGCACAGTCAACCTGTGGAACTCCTTGTCAGAGGATGTTGTGAAGGCCAAGACTATAACAGAGTTCAAAAAAGAACTAGATAAGTTCATGGAGGATAGGTCCATCAATTGCTGTTAGCCAGGATGGACAAGGATTGTTTTCCAGAAGCTGGGAATGGACGACAGGGGATGAATCGCTTGGTGGTTACCTGTTCTGTTCATTCCCTCTGGGGCATCTGGCATTGGCTACTGTCGGAATCCAGGATACTGGGCTAGATGGACTTTTGGTCTGACCCAGTATGGCCATTCTTATGTTTTTAAGTTGAAGCCTTGTTGTTTGGCACATTTAAAATGAGACTGGACAAAAACTGCTATTTAACTGTAAAAGCCACATATGTGATACCTTATCCATCTGATAACAAAGAATTCAGGGTGGAAGGGTTAAATAGATCTATTCACTTTTAACAACCGTTCAGCTTGCCCTCCACAATGACAAATACATTGATTTTTCCCTATGTAGTAGCATTAGACAAACAAGGCAATTCTTCACATTTAAATATTTTAAACAAAATTATTACAAATGGGCTTCCATATTATCCCCTACTTTGCTCAGAAGTACTGGAACATCTGCTTCAACCTTTATTCCAATCTAAATGACACGTAGGGCTCAGTCCAAGTTATGCCTGAGTAAGGACTAAGGACAAGGCCATGTGTTCTCTTGATATATCATCAGTTCACAAACGGTATTCCTAGGAGTGCAACCTGAAGGAGGGCTGGACACCATTTTAGGGGGGAAAATTTGGTTTTAATCCACAACTTCAATAAGAAGATTAGATAAAATGATGAGTGCAAATAGTCATTACAGCAAGGGAGAGTTGCTGGTTCTCCATTGAACTGAGGCAATCCTTTGAGCCTAATTAACTTGAAATCAGATTGTCAAGGCTGAATCCCCACTCTGTCACTTTGAGTACAGAAGGTGGGGGCCTGCAAGGATTTTAAAAAATACTTGCCACTCCAGGTTTGTATTAAACTCCCAAGGTTATAGCTTTTCTCTGACCTTGGCTTGGTAAATGCTGCCACCACTCAAATGCAAAAAAAAAAAAAACCTTTGGACTCAGGAAGGAGCACTGTGGGGTACCCTCAAGCCCTTTCACCCTTCCCCCCCTCCGAGGAGGAGCTGAGAAAGAAAATCAAGGAATTTAGCTGTTGCTACCAGCTTATCAAACAACATGCACAAACCTCTTAGGACACCAAAAATCCAATTCAGTTCTTAAAAAAGGTAAATTTTATTAAAAACAAAAAGGAAGAAAATACATCTGGAACTTAGGCTTTTGCTAGATTTTAAAAGAACAATTCCAAAAATTAAGCACCCAAAATAGCTTTCTTGTGGGTTAGCTTAAAGGTTACAAGCAAACAAAAGCATATGGGGTTAGCAGAGGAGTCCACAAGTCTTAAAAATAAGCAGAAATAAACCTTATCATGTCTTCCTAAACATTCCTAATTTACTTACATATTTGTGTTGTTAAAAGCAGTTCTAGATATGATCTGATGGTTTTCATATCCGGTTCAAACTTTACAAAGTATTCCTGCTTATAGCATTGCTGCTTTGTGTCTCCTTCTCCAGAGAACAACAGACAAAGGGAAAGTTTCTTTCCCAATTTTAAAAAGTTCTACCTTCACACTCGCTCTTTTGGTCAGGTGCCCACTTCCTTTTCTTTACCTGGGGGACTTTTAACCCTTTACAGGTAAAGCAAGCTGAGAACAGCTACCAAGAGGGATTTTACAGCTTGCTGGCTGGTTGTGTCCCCATCAAAGGGAGCTACCCTTCCTCCCACCCCCTTCATTAATCACACAGATGATCACAGGTCTCATGACTTTGACTGTTGACCTTTGAGGGTTGGCCTTCTGACCCAGGCCATGAGTCAGGGGAAAGCCATGAAGAGAAAGTTACACCAGCCACAGGGCAATCCATGGTGGTCGATACTAGTATGTTTCTCAATTCCTGTGTCTTGAAAGAATACTCTCCCAGCTGGACAGTAAACCCCCTCCCACTTCTAGATTAAATTAGTTTAATAATTTAATCTTCATGTAACTACCCCACCCAGACAAATTGAGAGATACTCTTCACGTGCCTGGAACAAACAACCACCACGCCTATGTGATAATTCACAATTTCCAGTGCCATATGGATGAACGTAGACACCCGCCTACACATGCACAAAATAGGTTAGTACAACATAAAAATGAAATTTACTATCACACCCTGAAATCGTGCAAATATAACCCAGTGTTGTGGCCTACATTGTGCTTGATCCACAGAGGTGGTGAATCAATTACAGTCCCCCAGCTGTGGATCCTGAATGTTTAGCTCAGGCTGTAGAGACTTAGGCTTTCAGCTTGAGATGCCCCTATTTCAGTCCCTGATATTGGCCAAGTTGGTAGCTAGTCCACAGAGGCACAATTGCTAGTTAACAATACACTAATCCAGGAGGAGGGAAACCTAGTGCATCCATAGCATGGCCAAGTCTCTTAAATTCTGGGTCTAAAGGATGCTGGGGTAGGAGTGGCTCTGGCTGGGCCTAATTTTACTCCCTGTCCATCAGTGCAGCAGTCCTTTCTCTGGCTGGTTCTGGTATTTACATTAGTTATGTAAATCATGGTACTTACATTAATTATGAAAATAATATTCAGTCTACTTTTCCCTAACTGTGCCAAAATGACTGCTTTGATGTTGTAATTTCTGAATATTTCCAGATGTTATCAAATGCATTTAATTCTACTGTATAATGTGTAATAAATTTTGTCATGCGATGCAAACATATTTCATACACTAGGCATATTTGCAGGCAATCTGGAGGAGCTAAAACAAATATTTTTTGGAGGGATGTGGATAAGAGAGCATGGGTATGTCATAATGCATGTTAGAGTCATTAAAAAGTCCTAATTATGTGTTTAATTAAAAACAGAGCTTACAAACTAATGCACTCATGCATAATGCTGTGCACCAATACACATTTCAAGAATCATACAAACATATGTTGCTAACGTGCAGCTTGTAATGTCTACAGTGTTTTTGAAGTTTTAGAAGAAGAAAAGTTAAAGAAAAGGTAGAATTAATTTTTTTCTTGTGTAAATTTTTCTTTGTGAATAACTTAAGAATGTTAAAGGGATCAGGGTAGCCTAGCCACATTGTGTACTACCCTTATTCCATTTGCCCTTCATAGCTGAAGGCACTGTATTTTGTCTAGTTAGCATATAACCCTTTGTATTCAAGTTTGTTGAAATGGCTTGCTGGTGCTCATTTTAGGTGAAACTCACCCTGTACAGAAGGCCAGCCCATGCATCACTTATAGTCTGAAAATAGGGCTTAAATGGAAGTTAAGAAGCTGGCGCTGTGCATGGGGTTAAATTTTATTTTCTGAGTCCAATCCAGCAAAGGGACAAGAACTTCCCCAAACTGGGCCCTTTGTGATTAAACTCAAGCACACATCAACTCATGTACGTCGTAAATTGCCACTGGAATGCCTGCTGCAGTTATTTGTGGCACCTTTGGTGGTGTTAGGGTATCTTCATTCGGTGGCATAATTTAGAGCAGAGTCTTTGTCGGGAGGCATTGTGATTTGGATTGTTTCACTATGAGATCTTGTTGCAACACCATAGTGCAACAAGCCATGTTGTATAATTTTGATAGTCAGCTTTTTAACCTAATTGGTGAGTGATAAGTTACCATTCCACGTTAGTAGCAATTCCCTACTCAGTATTCAACAACCCACCTTCACTCCAATCTTTGTTATGCAGTGCCATGTAATTGCTCTGGGTTTAGATGCCTAACTAACCCAGTACTATTTCTCATTCTGGAGCATTGTATAACTTGAGCTTTATCCAAAATGGCAAGGGATTTATACATGTCTATAACATCATTTCACTGTCCAAAGCATCAAAGAGACTGAACATTTCTAGTTGAAAGTTACAGTAATTTATATAAAACCTCTTCCAGTTCATACATTTTGTGAATGACATTCAGTTAGTGTTAGCTCTAGAATTAGTGGTAGCTCTGGGATCAGAAGTCAAGAATGTCTGACTCCTAATCATAGGCCGGCTCTGGCTTTTTTGCCGCCCCAAGCGCAAAAAAAAAAAAAAAAAATTCGGGGCGGCCAGAAAGGCAAAGCAGGAGAAAAAAACAAAAAAAAACAAAAAAAACCCTGCAGCGCGTCTGGAGCGACAAAGCAGGAAAAAAAAAAAAAAAAAAACTGCAGGGCAGCTGGAGCCAAGTTGCTGGGGGACTCCCTGTGCTGCAGACGTGCCCCGGCTAGCGAGGGAGTGGGGGGAGGGAGCAGGGGGTGAGAAAGAAGGGGGCAGCTAGGGCTTCAGCGGGGTGCTTGCCACGTGGCCCCAACCGCCACACTGCCTGCCAGGAGGGCTCCACACCGCTCCGGTCGGCGGGGAGGGAAGGACATGGGCTGCCCTGCCTGGCTTGCTACAGACCTGGCACCAGCTGGGGCAGACGGAGTGCGCAGCCTGCTCCCAGCAGGGCGTTGCCCTCCTCCGCGCCGCTGCCCCCTACAGGGCGGCCAGATCAGCGAACCCCCCCCCCCCCCCCCCAAAAAAAAACGGCCGTGCTGCCCTAGGATTGGGTGGAATGCCGCCCCATAGAATCTGCCGCCCCAAGCACGAGCTTGCTGGAGCCGGCCCTGGATCTGACTACTGGACAATAAACCAGATCAAAAACTTGACCCTTCCTCGTTGCCAACTCTCTTTTATTTAGTACATAGGGGAAAGAACTAATGCTGATGGAAAGAGAAATACACAGTCCCTGTCTGTAAAAGCACAGAATAGAATGAATTGTTCCGTTGTCTATCCAAATTTCTGCTTGCCTAATTATAGCCTTTATTTTTATGGGGGAGATTGATGGGTTTGCTATATGGATGAACTATGTTCTTAAATACATTTTCAAATTGCCTGGAATAGGCCCCTTTCTGGATTGTTTATATAAACTGAAATAAATAAGTAAAGCTCACAGATAAAATATTCTTACTGCCTATGATTTTTCTGATAACTTCAAATGGAGAAGTTATTAATTAGATCTAGAGGAAAAACGAACACCTGTTGTATAAATAAAAAAAATTCAAACAGACCTTTTTTAAAAAATGGTTAATTAAAAACCAAGTTTTTTAAAATCAGAAAATGTTTAAAATAACATATCAAACTGTTTACTAAAAACCTGGCTGCGGCAAACAATTTTGATAACATTTTTGTTCATGTTTGATTTAAAATTTCTGGAAAAAATGAGAAAAGGCACAACATTTTTCACAAACCCCCAGAAATGACTGATAATTTTGATGCAAAAAACTTTCATTTTAAGGGAGCGGGGGAAAGCCATTTTACAAAAAAACTTCTTGTTAGAAAAATCTTATACCAACTCTAACACAAACCCATTATTGTTCCATTTTGGTGATTCTGAAATTTTGTGATTCTGCTTTACTCTTCTGTGCCTGTATGCAAGAGTGAAGCCTGCAATAGGTACAGAACTAGCTCTTCCATATATTGTGCCACATAAGGAAATGGTTGACCAGAAAATGGACTCCCTGAATTCTTTCCTGTATGCTTTAGCAATATAACCTTACCATTTCCTTCTAAGCAGGTGTGAAAGCATAGAGCTTGATGATGAAATAAGAAATCTGATAGAGAAGAACAGTATTGCACAGTACCATGAGAACTCGGAGTTCATTGCCCAAGAACATGTGCTCAAACAGATGACTTCGTGTTCCCTGAAGGTAAGCAAATGTTTCTTTTGCAACAGTTTGTCTGCAAGGGAAGAAAAATTGAGAGGGTATCTCCTGTTGTATTAACAACTATACACAAACTTCCTTGATTGCTGAACACATCATATGTTGAACATACTGTGAATTCTCTCACAAAGCCACTTCCTGTGACTTAGGGAAACTGTTTAAGTGAGAAGACACTTCTCTTCAGCAGTTTCCAAAGCCCAGCTAGAGACACTGAGAGTACATCTACACAGGGATAAAAAACAGTCAGCTGGCCTGGGTCAGCTGATTCAGGCTCATGGGGCTCAATCTCCAGATCTGAAAAATTGCTGTGTAGCTGTCTGGTCTTGGACTGGAGCCCGAGCTCTGGGCCTCTGTGAGAATGGAAGGTTACAGAACTCGGGCTCCAGCCCAAGCCAGAATGTCTACACAATTTTTAGCCCTGCAGCTTATGCCATTTGACCCAGGCCAACTGCAGCAGCTCCCCTTTATTTCTGCGTAGACATAATCTTATTGTCCAAAGCAGCATTCTGATTGGCCAGTTAGACCTTTTGGATAATGATATCTAGAGATGCACGGCTGTGACCTCACATGGCTGTGACCTTACGAACACATACGAACATCTCTAGACCCATTATGTTCAACAGTTCAACGGTTAAAGGGGAAGAAGGGAAACAAAAATAAGGCCCCTTGCGCGAATGGGAGGGGAAGTTGGTGGAGTGGGAATGAGGGTCTGAAGAAAAAAAATGGTGGTTTAGACGTCCCTTTCCCCTGAATGCCAAGCTACTCTCCACCTGGTAGTGAGAGAAGGAGAGGAAATTCTTATTTCCTGCAATGAGGAAAGGAAGGAGAAACAAGATAGTGCACCCAGGCTGGGGAGAGAGACAGTTAAACTATTCATTCCTGAAGGGAACGAAGTGGAGACCCACTTCCCTTCCTTTATGACATCATCACAAGCAAAAGGATGTGGCTGAAAAGCACAATTCTAAATATGTTACAAGGAATTACCAGGAAAATGAAAGATGTTACTATGATGAATCAATTTATAGGTATTTCACAAGTAAACCATCACCTCCAGAATGACTTGCTGCTACAGCTGCTCAGGAATTTTTCAGTGAAATGTTTTTTGTCAGAAAATTCCCATTTGTTGAAACTGAAACTTCTTTGAGAGTTCCACACCTGGGCAGACAAAACCAGTTATCCCCAGAGACAGCTGATAGTTTAGAAAAACAGGAATACCAGAACATGTTGGGCTTGTCTATTAGCTCACTGCAGATCCACCTAGTAGCAATCACTGTCTTCCACCCTTGGGTAGAGAGCTATTCTATTTTTACACACCCAATAATAACCAAATTCCTGAAGGGTCTCACTAGTACCTTCCCACCAGTAGTGAAACCAACACCTCAATGGAACCTCAATCTTGCACTGTCAATACTTATCAGGCCACCCTTTGAACATCTGACCATGTGCTCAATGTCCCACCTGTCTATGAAGGTCACCATCACATTGGTCAGGAGGTTGAGCAAGCTGAGGGCACTCATGGCCAACCTGCCATATATGCTACTTTTCAAAAAGAAAAGGTAACCCTTTGCTTCCACCCAAAATTCATTCCCAAGGTAATTTTTGAGTTCCACATAGATCAATCAATTCACAAACTGGTATTCTTTCCAAAACATCATGCCTCTAGTGAGAAGCAGAGGCTTTGTTCTCTTGACATCAGAGGAGCTTTGGTGTTCTACCCTCAAAGAATGAAACCAATTAAAAAATGTATACACTATCTGTTGCTATAGCAGAATGAACCTTGGGTTAAGCAATATCTACACAGATCCTCTCCAAGAGGATTCCTGGCTGCTGTCAGTTACCACATAACCCTCCCTGGACAGGATGAGGGCCCATCCACTGGAACACAGGCAACCTCAGTAAGCATCTCTCCAAGAAGTACCTGTGCGGGATATTTGTAAGGCGTCAACCTAGAGTTCCATCCACACCTTCATGAAGCATTATGCTTTAATCTAAGCCTCTTCTGCAGACACAGCCTTTGAACAACATTAATACTTCCTGCTTCCTCATACCACTCGCTTCTTTGACTACTGTTTACCAGTCATCCCCATGTGGAATACACATGGGGACCAGCACTTGAAGAGGAAATGGAATTTACTTACCTCCTTACCAGGTCCTGAGATGTGTGATCCCTATCTGCACTCCTCTCCCTGCCCTCCTTCCCCTCTGCCATGGATCATGACACTATTTGTGGTAGAAAACAGTCTGCACCTCTCTATATACCCTGGTGCTGAGCACGACAGGCTTCATGGCACGGGCATGGACCAGTGGACACTACTTGAAAGATTTTTCCATTCTCCTACACATGATGTGCCCGTGTACCCATGCATGGAGTGCACATAGGGACCACACATCTCAAAGTAAGCTTTTTTTTGTGTGAGTGTATGGAAATGCATCTGTTTTGACAAAAGCTTCGCTGGGAAAAAATTTCAGATCCGGGATGGAATTTCCAGGTGGGAGAGGAAGAGGCCCCAGAATAGACCATCAGTATCCCAGTGATTATGACACTGGGGAATGTGGGAGAGCCAGGATTAAATCTCTTCTCTGACTCAGGCAGAGCAAGAACTTGAACCTGGGTCTCCCATATCTCAGGTGAGTGCCCTAATCACAGGGGGTATTGACTATTTTAAGGTGGATCTCTCGCTCTCTTTGTAAAAATATTCAAATAGTCTCGTTTTCATTCTGATGCAGACTGAACACACATGTCAAAACCTTGGATATTTTTCAAGGAATTCTTGTTTTCTACCCAGCCCTACTTGCTGCCTACAATAAGATTAAGGGAAAATGTCACAATTAGAACAATGGGATCAGAATCATCACAAAAGGGAAAAACCTAGATGGATTTCACATTACCATTGAAAGCCACAAAAATCTCTCCCTCCTCTACCCTCCCAAAAGTGGTGAAACAAAAGCAGCACCAGGACCACAAAAGCAAGAAGCATTAAACTCCTCACTTAATACACATCAGCAAAACAAAAGTTGATGATTGTTTCAGTCAGCCACTAGATGTGATCTTTTTTTCAGCAGGAAGTTGGGAGTGTAGACGGGGATTCCTAGGGAAGAGAACAGAGAGAGGGTTTGCTCCCCCTCCTTTGTTATATAGTTCAGTGTTTCACTTGAACTATGCAGATCTGTAGTATTTTACCTCTCTTTGTATGCACTTGCACATATTCTAGTTACTTGCCCTTTGGATGTATGTGAGGGTTTTTCATACAGTTGAGAGGGCAATACAGTGTTTCAAGTGTAAAAAAGTGTGTGGTTTTAAGATTGTTTTTAAAAAGAGTGGCTCTTTTATTTGGCCAACTATTTACTTGGATTTACAGTTAGTGCCAGCTGTGATAAAGTCCAACAATTTTCAGTGTAGGTGGCTTAAAATGAGTGTGTTGGGTTGTATAAGTTGAATATGCAGGATATGATTTCTTGCTATGCTAAAGAATACTCTTCAGATGTAAATGATTTACAATAGTAAAGAAAACAGTCATGAATGTCAGTTTGTGTAGACTCAGAAGCTGGATTGAGGGGAAATCTTTTACTTGGGGATAGAGGAAGAGGTATAAACTATCTTACGCTTCCTCTGTGGCTTTGTACATCCTTTCAGAAAAGTCAGGCACAGATAGTAAATCACGTGAATGTTTGTCAGATTTTTACGATGTTTGAGGTAGCAGTATTGCCAACCCAAAAGGTTCAAAAATCCTGTTAGACACCAAAAATCATGAGATTAGCTTTAAAATCATGAGGTTATGTAAAAATACAGGTCTTTCGCCTCTTACGCGCCTTTAACAGGCGCGATTTCAGCTTTATGTGGTCGGCAAAAACAAAAAAAAGAGGAAAAACAACCATTTTAATACTGTACTTGTAGTGCGGGCGATTCCGCCTGCCATTCAACTCAATGTAATTTTGACTATACGCGGTTTTCGCTTTACACGCTAACCGCGGAATGGAACCCCCGCGTAAGATGAGACTCGCCTGTAATAGATTTGCTATTCTTTTTATTTGCCTTCTGCTTTTTGAGCTTTTTAGAGTGCACTGGGGTCACATTTTGAAGCTTTCTCCACAGCCACAAGGGCTAGAAACTTAAAGAAAAGGTAAGAATGAAGGCTGAAATCATCACATATCCATTTGACTCCAGGGGCTTTAAGAAAAACAATCATAATCATGAGACCAATGGCAAAATCATGAGAGTTGGCCACTCACACTCACCAACAGCAAACTGACCTATTCTAACCTCTAGTAAGACTGTGTTTCTGAAATTGTATGTAAACAAATTCCCTTTGCTTCCTTCCCTTTTTTTTCTTTATGTAAGCTAAGTTCTTCATAAATTAAAGAACATGTAAGGGCTAAAAGAGGCCATTTGAGAGAGGGAACCTGGATATGCAGAGTGAACAGACTGGACTCCAAGCATCAACTTCATGCCCTGATCACTGCATGTATTATAGTTTTAAATTATGGAATGTCATCATGCTCTGTTACCCACAGTCCTGGGCCATCTTGGTATTAAACCATAGTGGCCCTTCATGGAAAGTCTCATTTTTAATCTTCACCATGTTGTGTGAGAAGAACATAGTGCCTGATTGGCTTCACAGAGAGTTTGAAGGCGCATGAAATGCATGAAATGGATGCAAGGGACTTACCCAATTTGGTAAGAATTTATTTCGATCTGACCATGTGATCAGCCCATATATGGGCAAATGGAAAGGGTTGAGTCCTTGTATTTGAATTGCACAAGTGAACTAAATACACATTTCATCTATACATACAAAGGGCCAAACTCAGAAGTGTCAGGTGGTGTGAATTAGACCTCTTGCCCTAGCTCAGACTCCTTTCCATTTACTGAAATGGAAACTTTTCCCTTTGACTAGAGCTGGCCAAATAATTTTCACTGACAAAAAAATGGGAAACATATTATAAAAGTGGTTTCAAATTTAATCAAGCTTTTCAACTGTCTCAACTCAGACCCACTTTATTCTTCAAAAGTGTCAGAAGCCTAATTAGTGTAAGTTTCATATACTGAAGTACTCTAGCTAAGACTTCCTTCCCCATAGATTCATTTAGACTTTTTATACACACTGAAACAAACATGCACTCCCCTACACACCACCTGTGAGTCTGACACAATCTCAGAAAATTATCATAATCCTCAATATGTCCCTGGAGAGGTATCCCCTATTTTATAGAGGAGGAAACTGAGGTACAAGTCACTTGTCTGAAGTGATGCAGGAAGTCAAAACAGTAAATAGAACCCAGATCTCCTAAATCCCAGTCCCCTGCTAGAACCGCTAGTACAGCCTCTGTTCCCCAAAATTACATAAAAAATTATTAAACATTCCTATTATAACAAACTAGGCCAAATATTTGTCAAAATGATATATTTTCCACATTAAATAATTTTTTATATACAGGGTATTTTAAATTTTTCATATCCATGGCATTCATATGAAATCTGATTCATTTATATTTTACATACAAGTAGAGGGCAACTTTTCCATATAGGGAAGAATAGGACCAAATAGGAAGGGACAAATAACAACTTAAAAATATTATTAACATGCCAGCAAAAAGAAAGGAAAACACTTGGTTCATGGACTATCAATAGTTAGACATATAGATCAAAAGTTACAATAACTGTTCTGTACATGAAAATATATTCCTGAGCAAGTGGATCATAGTAGTTCTGACACTGGATATAATTACAAGAAGATTATGATTCATCAGTGGGTACAGTGTGATATAGACACACTAAGTTTCATGGTATCCTTGATTTTCCTCATTCCTACATTTTTCTTCTTGGTGTTTTTCTAGTGCATCCTTGCTCTTTTTTTATTCCAGTTTAACTGTAGATTCATGAAGTAGGTATTTAGGTCCTGAGGGCCACAGTTTGTAAACACTTAGGCATGTGAGCAACTTTGTTCACGATTAGTCCTGCTGAAGTCAACAAAGAACAATAGAAGGAAATTTCGAAGCAGAATCATTTTATTCATTGCCTAAGCTGCTATGGTCCAAGTACTGAGGAACATACTTTCATCTGAACACATGTACATACAAGCATATTGCGAGTTTCTAGAACATTAATACATATGTCAAAAAGGTGTGTTTGACATACTCATTTTTTTCAGGAAAATCCCCTTCTGACACATTTTTCTGTCTGGGTGAAGCTTGTATGCACAAAGATCAAATGTAGACAGGAAATAACACACTCTCTTTCCTGTTTAAAGACTGGCTGTATTTCCCAGCTGTAATTACCTTGCTGTTCAGTATTTCACTGCACCAGCCTGGGAACTGGGAATAGGTGCCACTCTGTACCCCAAATGTCTCTTGCTATCATCACCTTTTCATTATTTTTAAATGATCTTTTAAATGAAGGTTATAACAAGCCCTACCGGTACAATAACAGTTGGAGAAAAACATTCATATTATAAAATCCTATTCAAAGTGTTTGGGTGGGGAAAGTCTTCAGAGAGTCTTAGGGATGGTCCGAGAGAGATAGAGAGATGCGTGTGCGCACATACATACACACATGCTACACACAAATCAGCAAATTCTTAGCCTAAATAATCTTATAGCAAATATGGCTTATACAGTCCTGCCACTGAATAGTATAAGTCTATAAAGGCAATCTAATTGCAAACACCGGCGAAGTTAAGAGTCATAGAATGAAGTGATTCTATATTTTACCTGTTATCTGCATCATCAAAAAGATTGTTATCCAGCTGAGCATTTAAAAAGTCTTTAGTTTTATTAGAATTAAGGAAGATATAATGGCCAAGATTTCCAAAAGTGGCTAGTGACTGAGTACCTTAATTTCTGAGTACCCAATTTACTATACATAAAGGGGCCTGTCTTTCAAAGGAAGGATGCTTAGCATTTTCTAAAAATCAAACCATTTAAGATGTCTCGAGTTGGGCACCAAAAAAACAAGACATCCAAAAACACTATAAATGTCTGAAGTTACTGTAACTTTTATAATTTTAATATGGAAACTCATGAAAGAAAAGAATGATTTTATACCATCTAGACACACATGAGGGTATATAGGGAACAAAGAAGATGAAAAGTGGGGAAGGAAAGGAATAAGGCATACTAGAGTAGATCTTGGTAATGAGTAAGTCTAAGATTTCATTACAGAGTTTGTGACTTCCAGAGACCTTTGTGACATTTTCTGCTTCAGCCCCTGGGGCAGCAGGGCTGGAGCTGTCAGTTGGTGGGGGCCCAGGGACCCTGGAGCTCTGAGCCGTGGCAGGGGGAGCCCTGCAGCTCTCAGCTACCATGGGCAGCAGGTGCTGGACCTCCCTGCTCCCCCTTTCCTGCGGCAGAGCTCAGGCTCTCATCCCCCCCATCAACCTCATTTTGTCACTTTTTTTTTTTTTTTTTTTTTTCTTTAGTAAACGTCCCAGACAGGTTACAGGCTTCTGTGAATTTTTGTTTATTGCCCGTGACCTGTCAGGGACATTTATTAAAAATAACCATAACAAAATCTTAACTTTAGGAATGAGATATCATAAATGGTAACTGCGAATCTTAGAAATTAGAAATGAAAAAGACCTACAATATTAAGTAAACTACGCTATCTCCCTCCTAGTGCAGGATTATTCACTATACTATCTTTTAATACACCTTTTCATACTTTTGGGCAGTCTTTTAAAAGGTAGCACTGCAGCTGAATATTCAAAATGTTCTCGCGGGAGAGAAGCGACAAAATGGTTTGTGTCAAACAAAGACAGTATACTGTGTGTGTGTGTGTGTGTGTGTGTGTAATATAAATATATATGTGTAAAACAATAATGACCCATCGGGGAACTCCTTTAGCAAATTTCCTGAAAAGAAATATCCAAAGTCTGCCAGTGCTCCAAAAAGACAGTAAATACTCTTGGTGTTTATGTTGTGACTCAAACTGAGAAGGAAGTCTTCACTTAAATTAGAAAGCTCTACTTAAGTCAGGACTGATTCCACATGGAATTTTTTCTGGTCAGTTTCCCATTGCTGCCACAATTGTGTTAAAATGAACAGAGAAATTAAATTATATTTAGGTCTGGCAGAAATATCATTGACAGATATCAATGTTTATTTTAAGAATTTTGAAGATATCGATTTTACATTTTCACATGTGAAATTATAGGTTGTAAACAATTTTTAAAAATAGTTATCAATTTAAAATATTGGCAGTTAAGGAAAATTATGGGGCAGCACACAATGGGTTGGGGGATCAGACGACAATTTGACAGTAGATGTTGAGATTCAAAAAGTTAAAGTTTTATAACCATTAAAATATAACTTGCCAACTTCTTGTGCCAAAATATACCAATACATATCCTCAAATCAAACTCTAATAAGTTCCCAAGTAGTATTTTTCTTTCTTAGCCTATCTGTAAACTTTTATCATCATCAGTGGAAATATTTTTTTCATCAGTTTGTGTGTACAATGGAATCACTTACCTACATTTACCAATAAAATCAAATCCTTCCAAGCCTAATCACAGTCAATGTTGGTTTAGTGCCACAATTGCATGTCAGAATCCAATACTAGGAATTGCAGCCTAAATAGTAAAAAGGGGTTCTTCTGCTGCTCTCATTGGATGAAAGAGGGCACATGCATGGCAAGGGCAGGTCTGAAAATATGTTGGAAATAGAAGGAAGGGGTGCACTAGAAATGAAATAATGAAAAGTAGGGCTGAGATGAATGAAGAAAAGGAATATTTGGGGGCATGTCCTACAAACTGATAGGAGCACTGGAGCCATTTGGAAGACAGTATGTCTTTATTTAAATAGATATTTCAAGAGAATATAAAACACATATATTCACTGTAGACTTTGATATGGGTGTGTGTGTTTGTGTGAATCACAGAAGTTAGTGGTGAAGTCCAGTAAGGTCATCAAGTCTGCATCCTCCCAGTGCAAGATTGTTCCCTGATGTATATTTTTCTGGTGATTTATACAAGTGCATCCAATAATGCAGAGCCTTCCATTGCACATATTTGTCCATTTAAAGAAAAAGAGAAATAAAATCAAGATGTGAAATCCCATGCAAGTTAGACAGCGATTTACCTGTGCTCAGCATTACTTTTGCTACCTTAGCAAAAAATGTTTAGAGACCAATTTATCAGCATCCAGATAGGCAGGAAAGAGTTGGGGTGTCTGTGTGTGTTTTTTGTGCTGGGTTTTAGTAAAAGGAGGCAAGATACAAGTGTAATGATGGAGAATTCCTTGAAGAATGGACTCAGGGTTGCTCATTGTGTCCCCATGTGCTGAGGATGCATTAGCATTATCCACCGAAGGTCCAAGGCTATGAGAGATAGAGAGGGACTAGTGCCCAAAATGGTTACTACGCTGTCATCTCTTGGTAAAACCCCTGGAGTGGAGAGTGAAATTTAAAGTCAAGAAAGTGAAAGGAAATGCTTGGTGTGGTCTGTCCTGTGTGTTATGACACTGACTGCATTATGAGTCTTGGTACAGAGATCCCTCTTTGAATGTTCTTCTTTGATAGCCGAGCTGGATACTAGAACAAAACAGAAGAATAATTATTTAATAAATAATGGCAATATTAGTCAAATATTTTATCTGATTATTACTATGAAATTTACAAAAACTGATATTGGGGAAACAATGCACAGAAACATTATTCTAGAGCCTTTCTTCAGGTTTTGTTTAATTATGAATTTAAGTTGCCATATTTAACAAGATCGGAGTTTTAGCCCTTTAGCTGCTTATGTGTATATGGCAATAACCCTCAGAATAACAATACTAATTCTGAGGGCTCTGAACTGAGGAACAGGTACTAAGTAAACACAGCTCCTATCTCATTCTCTCCTCTTCCACTCTGAGGCTCACCTTCCTCCAGACTTCTTCCCCTCTCTTTAATAAGACCCTTCTGTGACATTCTGGGGTTTAATCCAGACCAGTGAGGGGCTGTGTCACCCTTGCCCTGTAACCTCAGATGCCTCACAATGCTTTGCTGCTGTAGCTCCCACCTTGATTGCTTATAAATAGCCTGCAAGCAGGCAGGTCACACACATGTACTTAGTGTCTCTGTGTAGCCACAGCTCTGGGCCAGCATTTCTCACCCCAGCAGTCTGTCAGCAAACACCAGCCACACACTGACTTCCAGAAGCCTTGGTTACCACTTGCAAGGTGACCCAAATATGGTCCCAGTCTCAATTTCCCCTCTCTCCCCAAAATGTGTGTTCTGCACTGTCCAGCCCTCTCCTGGACAATTCAGACATATTGGGTACATTGTGCCTCTCAGGGGACCAATATACAACAGTTTGACACCCTAAATGGAGTTACCCAATACAGCGGTGCACAGGCAATCCAGGAAATTTTTGGATAGTGTAGGGGACAATTTCCTGGTGCAAGTGCTGGAGGAACCAACTAGGGGCAAAGCTTTTCTTGACCTGCTACTCACAAACAGGGAAGAACTAGTAGGGGAAGCAAAAGTGGATGGGAACCTGGGAGGCAGTGACCATGAGATGGTCGAGTTCAGGATCCTGACACAAGGAAGAAAGGAGAGCAGCAGAATACGGACCCTGGACTTCAGAAAAGCAGACTTTGGCTCCCTCAGGGAACAGATGGGCAGGATCCCCTGGGAGAATAACATGAAGGGCAAAGGGGTCCAGGAGAGCTGGCTGTATTTTAAAGAATCCTTATTGAGGTTGCAGGAACAAACCATCCCGATGTGTAGAAAGAATAGTAAATATGGCAGGCGACTAGCTTGGCTAAACAGTGAAATCCTTGTTGATCTTAAACGCAAAAAAGAAGCTTACAAGAAGTGGAAGATTGGACAAATGACCAGGGAGGAGTATAAAAATATTGCTCAGGCGTGCAGGAGTGAAATCAGGAAGGCCAAATCACACTTGGAGTTGCAATTAGCAAGAGATGTTAAGAGTAACAAGAAGGGTTTCTTCAGGTATGTTAGCAACAAGAAGAAAATCAAGGAAAGTGGGGCCCCTTACTGAATGAGGGAGGCAACCTAGTGACCGAGGATGTGGAAAAAGCTAATGTACTCAATGATTTTTTTGCCTCTGTCTTCACGCACAAGGTCAGCTCCCAGATTGCTGCACTGGACAGTACAGCATGGGGAGAAGGTGACCAACCCTCTGTGGAGAAAGAAGTGGTTCGGGACTATTTAGAAAAACTGGATGTGCACAAGTCCATGGGGCCGGATGCGCTGCATCCGAGGGTGCTAAAGGAGTTGGCGGGTGAGATTGCAGAGCCATTAGCCATTATTTTTGAAAACTCATGGCGATCAGGGGAGGTCCCAGATGACTGAAAAAAGGCTAATGTAGTGCCCATCTTTAAAAAAGGGAAGAAGGAGGATCTGGGGAACTACAGGCCAGTCAGCCTCACCTCAGTCCCTGGAAAAATCATGGAGCAGGTCCTCAAGGAATCAATTATGAAACATTTAGAGGAGAGGAAAGTGATCAGGAACAGTCAGCATGGATTCACGAAGGGGAAGTCGTGCCTGACTAACCTAATTGCCTTCTATGATGAGATAACTGGCTCTGTGGATGAGGGGAAAGCAGTGGATGTGTTGTTCCTTGACTTTAGCAAAGCTTTTGATACGGTCTCCCACAGTATTCTTGCCGCCAAGTTAAAGAAGTATGGGCTGGATGAATGGACTGTAAGGTGGATAGAAAGCTAGCTAGATCGTCGGGCTCAATGGGTAGTGATCAATGGCTCCATGTCTAGTTGGCAGCCGGTTTCAAGCGGAGTGCCCCAAGGGTTGGTCCTGGGGCCGGTTTTGTTTAATATCTTTATTAATGATCTGGAGGATGGTGTGGACTGCACTCTCAGCAAGTTTGCAGATGACACTAAACTAGGAGGCGTGGTAGATACACTAGAGGGTAGGGATCAGATACAGAGGGACCTAGACAAATTAGAGGATTGGGCCGAAAAAAACCTGATGAGGTTCAACAAGGACAAGTGCAGAGTCCTGCACTTAGGACGGAAGAATCCCATGCACTGCTACAGACTAGGGACCGAATGGCTAGGTAGCAGTTCTGCAGAAAAGGACCTAGGGGTCACAGTGGATGAGAAGCTGGATATGAGTCAACAGTGTGCTCTTGTTGCCAAGAAGGCTAACGGCATTTTGGGCTGTATAAGTAGGGGCATTGCCAGCAGATCGAGGAACGTGATCGTTCCCCTTTATTCGACATTGGTGAGGCCTCATCTGGAATACTGTGTCCAGTTTTGGGCCCCACACTACAAGAAGGATGTGGAAAAATTGGAGAGAGTCCAGCGGAGGGCAACAAAAATGATTAGGGGTCTGGAGCACATGACTTATGAGGAGAGGCTGAGGGAACTGGAATTGTTTAGTCTCCAGAAGAGAAGAATGAGGGGGGATTTGATAGCAGCCTTCAACTACCTGAAGGGGGGTTCCAAAGAGGATGGAGCTCGGCTGTTCTCAGTGGTGGCAGATGACAGAACAAGGAGCAATGGTCTCAAGTTGCAGTGGGG
>NC_048302.1:39004818-39057823 GCF_013100865.1 Trachemys scripta elegans | reverse complement strand
AATCCTTATTGAGGTTGCAGGAACAAACCATCCCGATGTGTAGAAAGAATAGTAAATATGGCAGGCGACTAGCTTGGCTAAACAGTGAAATCCTTGTTGATCTTAAACGCAAAAAAGAAGCTTACAAGAAGTGGAAGATTGGACAAATGACCAGGGAGGAGTATAAAAATATTGCTCAGGCGTGCAGGAGTGAAATCAGGAAGGCCAAATCACACTTGGAGTTGCAATTAGCAAGAGATGTTAAGAGTAACAAGAAGGGTTTCTTCAGGTATGTTAGCAACAAGAAGAAAATCAAGGAAAGTGGGGCCCCTTACTGAATGAGGGAGGCAACCTAGTGACCGAGGATGTGGAAAAAGCTAATGTACTCAATGATTTTTTTGCCTCTGTCTTCACGCACAAGGTCAGCTCCCAGATTGCTGCACTGGACAGTACAGCATGGGGAGAAGGTGACCAACCCTCTGTGGAGAAAGAAGTGGTTCGGGACTATTTAGAAAAACTGGATGTGCACAAGTCCATGGGGCCGGATGCGCTGCATCCGAGGGTGCTAAAGGAGTTGGCGGGTGAGATTGCAGAGCCATTAGCCATTATTTTTGAAAACTCATGGCGATCAGGGGAGGTCCCAGATGACTGAAAAAAGGCTAATGTAGTGCCCATCTTTAAAAAAGGGAAGAAGGAGGATCTGGGGAACTACAGGCCAGTCAGCCTCACCTCAGTCCCTGGAAAAATCATGGAGCAGGTCCTCAAGGAATCAATTATGAAACATTTAGAGGAGAGGAAAGTGATCAGGAACAGTCAGCATGGATTCACGAAGGGGAAGTCGTGCCTGACTAACCTAATTGCCTTCTATGATGAGATAACTGGCTCTGTGGATGAGGGGAAAGCAGTGGATGTGTTATTCCTTGACTTTAGCAAAGCTTTTGATACGGTCTCCCACAGTATTCTTGCCGCCAAGTTAAAGAAGTATGGGCTGGATGAATGGACTGTAAGGTGGATAGAAAGCTAGCTAGATCGTCGGGCTCAATGGGTAGTGATCAATGGCTCCATGTCTAGTTGGCAGCCGGTTTCAAGCGGAGTGCCCCAAGGGTTGGTCCTGGGGCCGGTTTTGTTTAATATCTTTATTAATGATCTGGAGGATGGTGTGGACTGCACTCTCAGCAAGTTTGCAGATGACACTAAACTAGGAGGCGTGGTAGATACACTAGAGGGTAGGGATCGGATACAGAGGGACCTAGACAAATTAGAGGATTGGGCAGAAAAAAACCTGATGAGGTTCAACAAGGACAAGTGCAGAGTCCTGCACTTAGGACGGAAGAATCCCATGCACTGCTACAGACTAGGGACCGAATGGCTAGGTAGCAGTTCTGCAGAAAAGGACCTAGGGGTCACAGTGGATGAGAAGCTGGATATGAGTCAACAGTGTGCTCTTGTTGCCAAGAAGGCTAACGGCATTTTGGGCTGTATAAGTAGGGGCATTGCCAGCAGATCGAGGAACGTGATCGTTCCCCTTTATTCGACATTGGTGAGGCCTCATCTGGAATACTGTGTCCAGTTTTGGGCCCCACACTACAAGAAGGATGTGGAAAAATTGGAAAGAGTCCAGCGGAGGGCAACAAAAATGATTAGGGGTCTGGAGCACATGACTTATGAGGAGAGGCTGAGAGAACTGGGATTGTTTAGTCTCCAGAAGAGAAGAATGAGGGGGGATTTGATAGCAGCCTTCAACTACCTGAAGGGGGGTTCCAAAGAGGATGGAGCTCGGCTGTTCTCAGTGGTGGCAGATGACAGAACAAGGAGCAATGGTCTCAAGTTGCAGTGGGGGAGGTCCAGGTTGGATATCAGGAAAAACTATTTCACTAGGAGGGTGGTGAAACACTGGAATGCATTACCTAGGGAGGTGGTGGAGTCTCCTTCCTTGGAGGTTTTTAAGGCCCGGCTTGACAAAGCCCTGGCTGGGATGATTTAGCTGGGAATTGGTCCTGCTTTGAGCAGGGGGTTGGACTAGATGACCTCTTGAGGTCCCTTCCAACTCTGATATTCTATGATTCTATGATTACCCACACAGTTGACAACACTGGATTAGTTTTGATTACAGAATAAAACAAGTTTGTTTAACTACAAAGAGGTTTTAAGTGAGTACAAGTATAGGGCATTAAAGTCAGAAATGGTTACAAGAGAAATAAAGATAAAATGCTTCCTAGGACTAAAACTTAACAAGCTAGACTTGGTTCAAGATAAAATTCTTGGTTGCTCCCAGCAACAGGTCTGAGCAAATTTCAGGTCAGAATCTCTCCTAAAGTCAAATAGGCTTGTCTCTTTTGTCTTCGTAGGTGAAAGAGCAAGAAATGGATAGGGAGACATAACTTGGGGTCTTTTTGCTCTTCACTTTTATAGTTCAGTCACCCTTTGAAATTCATTTTCCTGCGGTTTACTCCTAAAGTAAATTCCTGCTGTGAGGTTGGAGTCAAGGAGTCTGGTGGTGAAAGAAGTTCCAGACTCACCAGTGAGTTATTAGTTTTTAAATGATACCTCACAAGGCATATTTTGTACAAAAATTGTTACAATGGTGTGTAGAGTGTGAAAGCAGAGATTCATTCGGTCACACTTTCCTACCTCTGTGATCTGCCAAATGTGGCTAGACCTCCTATCCCTATCCCATGAGGCCTGCTTTATTTTAGGTCAGAGATTAACATTACCTCAAAGAACTGTCATGCTTGTCATTACCTGATGATGGAATTTCATGCAGCTCATATCTATTTATCTGTTCCTTCCTCCCACAAAAACTCTTCCCTCCCTGCACTGCAGACTTACCTCAGAGCCACCTTGGAAATCTCTATCCTTTGACTGAGACAGTTGGTGGCTAACTTTACATGATGCCACTCTGCACTTTATGCCAGTTCCTGCTTGCCCTGGCCTGTCTGCTTGACACACTGTGTGCCACCTGCTCTGCTGGTTCTGAGCCTGAAGAACTGACAGAATATAAAACTGGTTTAAATTAAAATAATTTTTTTTTGTTTTTTTTTTTTTTTAAGAAAAGAACTTCACAAGCATTCTTCACAAATTTGAAATACTTAATATTGCACAAAAATATTTCATTAAAAGTTGAAATCTGAAAGATTTTGACCAGTTTTAGCAGAAGAGGGGGTGGGGCATATCTGCAGAGTGCTGTTCTGAGCATGGGGAGAAGAGGTAGGGTCAGTTGAAACTCACTGCAGCAGCTTCTTCCAGCTATGAGATAACACACCTACAGTACAGTGTACCCTAGAAGTCTCCCCAAAGCCCTAATTAAAATCCTCCAAAATGAGATTGACACAAATATATTAAACACTAGGGGCTTAGTCAGCATCCTAAAGTTAACCCAACTTTCCTGGAAACTGGTTTGAGCGAAATTATGGTAACAATTGAATGAATTCCAGCATGTTAATTTCATTTCCTAGCTGAGTTCATTTCAGTGCTAATAGCATTATCACAGTGAGCTAAAACACAAGCATGGAACTGGAGTTGGGGATTTTCCAATTGCATTCTCACTATTAACATGCACTACCAGTGTGCTTAGCATTATATAACAAAGAAAGACAGCCCTTATTTCCATGAGCTTATAGTCTATAACAGGAGAAGGCACACTGAGAGACGATAAGATGATCTTATTAAGGGACTTTCCCAGTTATTTGTGTGTAGGGAGACTAGAGCTAAGTGGAAGAAAAATTCCAGTTAAATGACTACTTGTTTTGAAACTTAAGCCAACTAGACTGAAAGACTCACAAAACGGTGGAAAAAAAAAAAGCCAAAATGTTTGATTATTCATAGATTCATAGATTCTAGGACTGGAAGGGACCTTGAGAGGTCATCGAGTCCAGTCCCCTGCCCGCATGGCAGGACCAAATACTGTCTAGACCATCCCTGATAGACATTTATCTAACCTACTCTTAAATATCTCCAGAGATGGAGATTCCACAACCTCCCTAGGCAATTTATTCCAGTGTTTAACCACCCTGACAGTTAGGAACTTTTTCCTAATGTCCAACCTAGACCTCCCTTGCTGCAGTTTAAACCCAACTTCAAACTGGTGTGAAATATTTTCGTGGAAAACCAACTGCATTTATGCATACTGCAATCCTGTAACTTCCAGTGATATATCTGCAGAAATGTCAAAAACAGTGGCACATATTGCCAATTTTGTGTGGTTTTCCAATTTCCCTGGTATTACTGACAATACAAGGCCAAATCCTGCTAGCTTTATTCACAGAAGTAATACTGTTGATTTCAATGGGACTATTTATGTGAGTAAACTGATCAGGATTTGAGCAAGCTGGGAATCATCTTTGCTTCCTCTCTCTTCTCCTCATTTAGTCTGTGGCTGAATCCTATTTCTTCTTCCTCCACAACATCTCAAAAATCCACCCCTTCCTTTGTAGCCTGAAGGCCAAATCCATAACCTAGTAATTTTCTGCCTTAACTACTGTAATCTCTACTAAGGTTCTGTTGTAGTTAAAATTAGAAATTGACCTAAAGGGGGCGCAGTGCTGTGGCTGGTGGAACAAATAATGTACTAATATCTTGGGATGCTAGTTTAGGAACAATCTGATTTTCACACTTGAACATAGGTGAGGTATCAAGGTACAACACAGAGTCAGGAGGCTAAATTAGTTCTTCACTACAGCATCACCAAAAAGTTGTAATTGTAATCCTAAAAACTGATATTTGCCCAGAAGATTAAGTAAAAATGGCTCAGAATGAAGGAGGTCATCCTAATGTTAGTCTTTGATGGAGTCAATATTTCAAGTACCTTCTGCTTCAAAGTGCTCTCAGGCCCCTTGAAATATTCTGCTCATTGGTCATAACCAGATGTCTAAAGCTCCATGATATAAACAACAACATAATCCTGAGACAAAATTATTCCAAAATTGTGATCAGTACAGTGTATGCTCTGTAGCTTTAAGAGAATTACTCACTGACTTGAATTTTAGGCAAAAAACTATACTTTCAGTTCTCCTCCCTTTACAAAGTCCTTTTTGTCATTCTTGTCATTTCTATAAACCTTTAAATATTTATTTATTTTATTTGGTGGTCAGAATAAATTTTGTATACAATCCAAAATGTCCTTATCAAAATAAAACCTTTTTCCTAATGCCTTGGTTGTACCCTATTGGATCCCTGACCACTTTAACAAAGTTGGAAAACTGACCCTCAACTGGACAAGACAAGGAAACAAACCAAGATTTCAGGAAAAATTGTTTTGCTGTTTCTCAGAAAGTCATTTTATTAGTGAAGATTTTAATCAAGAAACTTTGGTTAGCATGCAGAATCTTGTACATGGTTCAACATGTGCCAAGAAAAACTAGAGGGGGAAAAAAAAGCCCTTGAGACATATTCCAGGCAATATAAAGTTTAATCCTGATGACTGGATTGTAACTGAAGTGCAGTTATTTTTTGTGGGAAGTTCCATTTCACTCAAATGGAGCTTGACATTCTACAATACAGAAATTGTTTCATCATAAATTACCAAGCAGATGTCTGGCGCTTGGCTGTAAAAAGTCCAGTGTTTCACCAAACGTCTATAGTTAGAGTAATTCTTTCTTTAGTTGAAGGTTTTTACAAGGAACCATGTTATCTTAAATCAATTTTCATATGATTACGTTTGTTCCTTTCCCTGAGAAAAACCTATTATCTTCCCACAAAAAGGAAAAAGGGTTTTTTTCTTTTAAATTTTACCTCCAACACCATCATTATTCAGAATTTTTAGAAGAAAAAAAAATAGTACTTTGTATTTGTCTAGTGCTTTCCATCTAAAAAAATCAAAATGCCATAGAAACATTTAATTATGTGTCTCGTTTGTGAGGTTAGTTATGTATAGTTATCCCCATTTGCGGATGGGAAACTAAGACATAGAAGTTAAGACTAAAATGATTAAACTTGTGTACCTCAAATTGGGCATCTAAATCCATATTGAGACAATCTGATAAATGACAAGAACTGGAAGGATTAGGTCCTTAAAGATAATAAGAAAAACAGCGTGTTGTAGCTCTGTCTTTGCACAATTATAGAACTATTTCAAGGGGAAAAAATTCACCCTCAGGCTGTAAAAGCATGAAATGCTGCATGTATATTTCACTGTACTTATTGTTCTTTTTGCTGGCTGTTTTCTTCCCCATAGTTTTTACAGGCATTATTGGTATTCTCCATTAAGTGACTCACCAATTTCTCTCTTATAAGGAAATACAGGGTGTCTTAATGTCACGTCAGAAAATGTTTATATTCAGGCAAGCCAAAGGGCTTGATTCCAATTGTAAACAGATATCTCTGGTACTGGGGAAAAGAAAGCCATGTCCCTAGAGCTATTTATTGAAAGTTTATTTTTCCTTCCCTTATCTTTGCCAGTTCCTCACCCAGGGGAGAATCAACCAGTAAAGGAAGGGATTGCAATTTACATACCACACTAAACAAAGCCCTATCCTGTCTCATACATTAGTCACAGACAGCATGCTTGAGACATTCTGGGAAGCCCCTGTATAGAAGGCAAAAAAGGTTTAAATCAGAGTTCCATCACCTATATCTTACTCCGTGTTGCTTCCACACGCGCACAACTAGTTGGGAACATTATCTGTGAAGTTTTTGAGACACATGTTTTAATAGAACTTTTTTTCTTCGCCCCCCCTTCGGACAACCCCACCTGGTTAAAGTACATATTTTATTTGCTTGCCTTCTTTTAAAGACCTGCAGTAAAACAGACATCCAAAGCCTCTTTCAACTGCCACAGACAGGCATGAATGGCTCGGAAACTTCAGCAGACCAGTTACAGGTAAGTGAGCATTTCTGATGGGGAGCAGTATCAGTGGCATGTTGTTTAATTAATGGAAATGTGCAAACTAATTAGACATTTAGAGCTATCACTTTGTGGATGGATCATTATAGGCTTGTGTGGTAAAATAGTCTTGTCAGAATGAATGTATTCTGTTTTAATGTACGAAGGTGATACTGGAATGCTATAGATCTTTTAGAAACTTTTTAATCTTTAATTTTTTTCTTTAAGAAGCTGATCCGTGGCGTGGCCAATTGCCATGGTAACAAGGCAGCTTCTTGAGGCACTGTTAGCTATACCAAGATTTGAGCCACAGGCACTGAAGCATTCTTTGAATTTACTAGCATTGTATTTCTCTACTGGAAAGTGTGAGCTGTGACATTTAAAACTAATCACAATTTGTCGTTAAAGCTGTATATATTTATCAACTGAATAAAAAGAATATGCAAAATGTATTTGGTAGATTTTGAGAATTCTGTATTAGGTTGTGCTTCACTTGCCTGGGCTGACAAGCTGTGCCAGCTCAGCAGCGCATGCAGTAGGCTCACAGCAGCTGGCTGGAGTGGGAAACTCCACCATCAGTCGGTCAACTCCATGGGCAGGAGGCAGCCAGAGATAGATCACGGGCATGGGGAGTGGGAAGCTCCCCCTAGGCCAAGCTCCAAGGATGAGGCAGTGGCACTGACACAGGTTGGGGAGGAGCAGCAAGGGGTTGGGTCACAGAAGGGTGAGCAGGATTGGGGGGTAATTAGTCCTGGCAGCTCCGCAGAGGAAACAAGGTAAAGAAAATGGAATCTGGGCCAGCAGCTAGACCCTTGCAATCCGACTGGAACCTGATAGGGTCTGACTACAAGTGTCGGGATTGGGTAAGGAATGAAAACAACTTGACATGCTTGGACTTGAGTTCAGGTTGGCTGTGGTCTAGTCGGATACAGATCAGGCTTTAAAATTCTGTCCTAGCAGACCTCTAATTGACAGTGCAGTTTTGGTCTGAAAACCAGACTACTGAATGGATATTTGGTGGGGGAGGAATTAAAAACAACACTTTCAATGACCAAGCATTTGACATGGCCAATGTGCTTTTCTGTGTTATGTATATTTATTCCAATTACAATTCTGTTTCTACATGCAGCTAGTGTGCATCATGGTTTGTTATGAGAACCTGTGATAGCTTCTTGGAAATTATGATCTATTGGGCTAATAATATAAAAATGAGGATTTGCCTGAAACCATACTGGCTACAAATGACCTATGAAGTATATTTTGAACCCATTATGGATCTAATTATGGGCCCACTCCTGCAAACACTTACTGCTGGGAATAATGCTTACTGTACTAATGCCCATGAATGAATGGGACTATTCATGCCTGCTAGCATGCCTAGTGGTAAGTGTATGAAGCACAGCACCTTTATTAGTTGTGAGGCAGGCAAACAATACTTTAATACACAGTATCTTTAAAATAAAAAGCAAAATATGAATGTAAAAAGCTGAAGAAAATCATTAGACCTTTGCTGGCTTTTGCAAACTGCTTTTTTAAAGAATTGCCCCGTAACACAATCTGATACACAATGGGCTAAAATCTCAGTTGGTTTATATTGGCATAGCTCCATTGACTTCAGTTGGCCACAATTCTCATTTCCACCACAGAGTAAGCAAGTGAGTGTAAATTACATTTTTGTTCAATTTAAGGCCTTTTTGCCTTGCCAGGGAGATTTAAAGGACAGTAGTGTAAATCTAGCACTTAAATAGAAATTTCCCTCTTCAAATTGCTTTATAAACATTAATATAATTGACATGTAAGGTAGATAAGTGCTCTATAGGATAATACTGAATTTGGGGGTATTATTTAGAAGGATTTATTTTAAATATTGTTTTTTTCTCTCCTCTGAAAGTGTACATTACTGACAAAAAAGAAGAAGATACCAACAGATACCCTTGAGCAACAGATCAGAATACTGGAAAGACAGAGACAAGAGGTAACTGATTATACTATTGTGAAATTATAATTTTTGGTTTTCCAGAGCAGGAAATCATAGGGCTCAAATTGTTACTGTTGCTCACACTGATTAATATTTACTTCTCTAGCAGTTCCTCTTCAGTCAGTGGCAGAATCAGGGCCATGATTTTCTTGTGGAATGCTAGTCCTACATTCTGGAACCAAAATATTCTTGCCTCACAGTTTGTCATGAAATAAGGTCCCAATCCTTCAAACACTTATGCCAATGGCTTTAGTCACTTGCATAAAGTTAAGTATATGCATGTTTCACATACATAAAGTTAAGCAA
This sequence comes from Trachemys scripta elegans, assembly GCF_013100865.1. Taxonomy (NCBI): domain Eukaryota; kingdom Metazoa; phylum Chordata; order Testudines; family Emydidae; genus Trachemys; species Trachemys scripta. The sequence continues at coordinate 39,048,740 of NC_048302.1, read as the reverse complement.
GAACATACATGTTTGCAGAATTGGGGCTGAAAACACACTAATAATGTGCTGATATAAGGTGGCGTAGCCAAGCTGAAGGTTAATGATTTCTTGAACCCCGAGTAGGGATTTATAAGACATTAGTGCAAACTTTATTAATGCTCATAGTAATGCCAAGGGATAATGTTGAGCAGCAACAAATTGCTTATTGGGTGTCTGACTCCTAGCAAACTGGGAATGTTTCTTTTTGTGACCATCCTAAACAGTGATCCATGTGCTGGATCTCAGGATGCTTCCAGGGGGCATATTTGAGGAGTGTAAACCATTTGTATTGGTTCACTGCTAACTTTTTATGTGACAGTTACGTGTATGATTAGGGCCCTACCAAATTCACGGCTGTGGAAAAAAAACATCACGGACCGTGAAATCTGTTTTCCCCCTTGAAATATGGTCTTTTGTGTACTTTTACCCTATACTATTCAGACTTCTCAGAGGAGACCAGTGTTTCTCAAACCGGGGGTCCCAATCCAAAAGAGGGTTGCAAGGTTATTTTAGGGGTGGTTGCAGTATTGCCACCCTTACTTCTGCACTGCTGCCTTCAGAGCTGGGCAGCTGGAGGGTGGCAGCTGCTGCTGAGGGCCCAGCTCTGAAGGTAGCAGTGCAGAAGTAAGGGTGGCAAACCCATACCATGCCATCCTTACTTCTGCCTTGCTATTGGCACTAGCGCTCTCCAGCTGCCCAGCTCTGAAGGCAGCACTGCCACCACCAGCAGCGCAGAAATAAGGGTGGCAATACTGCAACCTCCCTACAATAATCTTGCAACACCCTCCTAAGATCCTTTTGGGTCAGGACCCCTACAATTACAACATTGTGAAATTTCAGATTTAATATCTGAAATCATGAAAGTTACAATTTTTAAAATCCTAGGACCGTAAAATTGACCAAAACGGACCATGAATTTGGTAGGACTCTATTATGATAAAAGCCAATCCCTGTTCACTTTATATATGGAAGTAGTCTTGCTGAACTCAATGGCACTTTCATATGAGTAAGGCAAGTGGGGTTTGCAACATCTAAAACTACACCTATCACATATACCTGGCAAGATATAATGAACTTTAAACAAGGAAAAAAGTGTATGTAACTTCAAAAAGAAATTGGGAGTGGTAGTTTATTTGCATTGCTACTGTGTTAAACATGAGTCACCTGCAATTTACTGCATATCAGAGTGATGTAAATGTCACGGATGAGGAAAGCCTCAGTTTATGGGCTTGTCTACATTACCCACTGGATCGACGGGCAGAGATCAATCTAGCGGGCAGTTGATTTATCAGGTCTAGATGTGATAAATAGACCGCCGAGCGCTCTCCCGTCGACTCCGGTACTCCACCAGGGCGAGAGGTGCAGGCGGAGTCGACGGGAGAGCATCAGCCGTCGACTTACTGCAGTGAAGACACCACGGTAAATAGATCTAAGTACATTGACTTCAGCTACGTTATTCACTTATTAGATCGACCCCCCCCACACACACACACCCTCCAGTGTAGACCAGGCCTAAATCTCCACCTTGACTGTATTCTGGAATGCAAATATCAAAGAAATGAAAGACATGCCACAAAGGTTGGCAGCCTTTGGTCTTTCTCTTCTTGAATGTAAATTGGCTGAACACCTTTGTTAGCTTCAGTTTAAACTATGTAATAATGCACTTCAGGCAAGTGATGCTCACTGAGAATTACTGATTGATACTTGCAGCTGCTGGAGGTGAACAAGCAATGGGATCAACAATTTAGAAGTATGAAACAGCACTATGAAAAAAAGGTAGGTTTGATTGTTTCTATTGGGCTCTAAAAGTGCCACCAGCTGACCCATTCTTAAATACAAACTAGGCTACAGGTATAATTTGAAAAATAACATAAAAACATTAGCGGGTTCTATGTCCACCCCCACCTCCCACGTAAAGGAAAAATTGAGAGTTTGAACATAAAATAGCAAGTAATGTGCATATGGGTTTTCTGGCAATCCGTTACTGGAGGTAAGGTTCAAAGTGGTCTTTGAAGTCCTGTGAGGATCGTTGTGATCATCAAAACAAGGGTCCTCCAGAAGATCATGAAAACTGTGCCCACTTTAAGACATGCTTCCCTTAGAATTAATCTGCAGGTGTGCACTGTGTGCCAAAGGTACTGCATCTGCACAACCACAGATCAAATGCCCCTGTGCCATCCCTTATGCTATCTTCTAGGTTGGTTTATGAACGATCAGCCTGGAGATCCCCTTTTTGGTATACATGGTAGGGGAAGCTGAAGATTGCTCCACTAGCTCTAATACCTGGGTGGATTTTACCACATGAGAGGCTATACGGTATAAGGAGCTCTTGTTCTTTTATTTTAAATAAATACTGTTACTTTTCTTTTATTAAGAATTTTGTTACAAGTGGTAGTCTCCTCCTCCCTCCTTTCACATACTGCGGTATTATGCCACAGACATTTCTTTTGAAAACACCATAATTAGTTGGCTAGCAAACTCGGCTGCCTGAGTGGTTTCTTCTTTTAAGTAAATAATCATAATTTCCATCAGTGTCTGCCTCTAACTGCCTTATAGGAAAAAGAAATTCCCATTTATTTTTGTTTTCTACCAAAGACAAAATGTTGATTTCCCGCCCCCCATTAGCTCTATTAATAGACCACACTGTTCTTTTCTGAATTGCTTATACACAGAGAGAATACAAATGACTTGTCTCCATCAGTGCATGATCATTTTGCCCCCCAGTTGGATTATGAGGTGCATTTTTGCAGAAGGAGCCCATGATGGGGAAGAAAAAAGAGCATTAAAAATGGGAAATCTGTAGAGGGGCTGCTTCTTAACTGATGTAAATTGGCAGCTAAATCATTGGAGCTAATTGGATTTACAATAGCTGAGGATCTGACCCAGGGCCAAAGTGCTTAAAATGTTTCATTAGAGAGAGACCTGGAAAGGCGGCGGGGGGAGGAGGGGAAATCTTATTTACGTACAAACAGTTTTGGCTCCTTCTCTGTGCCTAGCTGCGTACTGAGAACAGAAAGGTTTTGAAGGAGCCTGGGGCATACCGCACCACTCAGTGTCCTCTACCTCAATCACCCCTGTTGTGAGTGTGTGTGATCATTTTACAGCTTGCAGAAGTGAAAGCGAAACTGGGTGCATCACAGAGGAGTATCAGTGAGCTGGAGAAAGAAAGGCACCGGCATCAGCAAGAGTGTGAGAGTCTGCAAGCCCTGGTCAGAGATGGACCGCTTCAGGAAGCGGTAGGAGGATTGCACTTTACCTACTTGATTGTGTGTGTCCATAGAGTTACATGGGGTTTGCTCTAGTAAGAGATACAGCGTGGGATGAATTACACCAGTGAGATAAGACTAGAGTATCGGGTTCCTTGCCTGGTGTTGTTATGCTCCTGAGGAGGCGGCAGATCGGAGATCCATCTCTAGAAATGCAAGTGACTCCTTGTGGCTGTATCACTCCGGAAGTTGACAGAGGGCTGATGAATAGAGCATTTGGGGCGTGGGGGTGGAAGCATACTGATATGAATTGTGCACCTGTCCCCTCTCAAACTGATCTGTAAGTGGGTGAATTTTCTTTATGCTCAATACAAGAAAATGCTTAAAATAATCTCTCCAAACTGGGTGACTAGGCAACAAAACGGCAGATGAAATTCAATGTTGATAAATGCAAAGTAATGCACATTGGAAACATAATCCCAACTATACATGCAAAATGATGGGGTCTAAATTGGCTGTCACCACTCAAGAAAGAGTCACTGTGGACAGTTCTCTGTAAACATTCACTCAAAGTGCAGCAGCAGTCAAAAAAGCAAACAGAATATTGGGAATCATTAAGAAAGGGATAGATAAGACAGAAAATATCATATTGCCTCTATATAAATCCATGATATGCCTACATCTTGAATACTGCGTGCAGATGTGGTTGCACCATCTCAAAAAAGATATATTGGAATTGGAAAAGGTTCAGAAAAGGGCATCCAAAATGATTAGGGGTATGGAATGGCTGCTATATGAGGTGAGATTAATAAGACTAGGACTTTTCAGCTTGGAAAAGAGACGACTAAGGGGGGATATGATAGAGGTCTATAAAATCATGACTGGTGTGGAGAAATAAATAAGGAAGTGTAATTTAGTCCTTCTCATAACACAAGAACTAGGAGTCACCAAATGAAATTAATAGGCAGCACGTTTAAAACAAACAAAAGGAAGTATTTTTTTACACAACGCACAGTCAACCTGTGGAACTCCTTGCTAGAGGATGTTTTGAAAACCAAGACTATACCAGGATTTAAAAAAGAACTAGATAAGTTCATGGAGAATAGGTCCACCAATGGCTATTAGCCAGGATGGACAGGAATGGTGTGCCTGGCCTCTATTTGCCAGAAGCTGGGAATGGGCGACAGGGAATGAATCACTTGGTGATTACCTGTTCTGTTAATTCCCTCTGGGGCACCTGGCATTGGCCACTGTCAGAAGACAGGATACTGGACTAGATGGACCTTTGGTTTGACCCAGTATGGCCGTTCTTATGTTCTTACTGCAGGAATTTAGGGATACATACACAAAATGCTTAAGGATAATTTAGAGTAGTATATATATTTGTGTGTTTAACAACATGTTTTCAAATACATATACAAATATTTAAGGAGCTCTTTAACTTACTACTGTTAGGCCCAGTCCTGCAAACACTATCTGGTATAATGCTGACTACTCAGAGTAGTTCAAAAGTAAACACACTATGTGTTCTAATAAGTGTTTGCGAGCTCAGGTCCTAAGACTTGAAGTCAGGTCAGGGTTCTGTGTTTTTCATGCAAAACATGATGACATGAGACACTAATGCAGTTGGAGGAATGCATCACTTCCACTGTACCTGTATTAATGTTTGGTATTGGCTGCCGTAAGATAAACTCACATCTTTGTACGTAAAGCTCTTCATTTCCTCTTTTAACATTTCAGTGGTAGTCTCTAGTCTTAGACCCTGATTCAGCAAGGTACTGAAACATGTTTCTAATGAGACTAATCACATACTTTAAAATTAGGCACATGCTTTAGTAAAAGCACTTCCATCAAGAGTGTTTGTGCCCCTTTAGAATTCACTTTCCACAAATATTTGAGGAATCCAGTTCACTGGCATGAATATGGACAGAAAGTGAATATCAGTATTCACCTCAGAAATTGCTCCTCTGTTACGTTAAAGAAACAATTCCATGTGATGTATGTGACCAATTACAACTAAGTGATATGGCTCCAATTTAGAATATTCTCAGTCAGCTTCACAGAACAAAAACTTTAAAAAGAGATTCCCTGAGTGCAATTGAATAACAACTAAAACCGAGGAACTTGCATCTGCAAGTGGCTGCTTCATGTTCAGGAAAAACAAAGCAAATACATTGTTTCCTGTAATCATTTGCTTGTCTTGCATTAACTTAGGCTATAGCAGTCAGGAATGCAGAGCATGATCTGCAGAGACAATAATTGATGCTGCTATGAGTTACACAAGTGATTCACAAACTGTGTTTTGTCAGTCACATAGAGGTTGAAGAACAAAACAATTTGAGAACTAAGGAAGGCTGGTCCATGAGAGGATCATTCTCTGATGAAGTGGTCCAAAGAATGAAAGAGCTGGAGAACCATTGGGTTAAAGGATGTACAACACAGTACCACACAACTTGGCTACATCCTTCATACAAACTTCAGATAGTCTGCAGAGTTAAAATAAAACATGCATAAAGTTTTAAATAGATAGTAGAAGAAGAGTAGCATTAACAGGGTGTTATCCAGGGACAAAAAGATGTGTTTTTCCAGTGGGATCTGAAAATGCATAGTTTGATAAGGCAAAGAGATGAAAGGCTTTCCCAGATAACCAACAGCTGCAGAAAAGATTCTCAGATCAACAGTGGTGAGGGTGAGTGAAGGGACAGAGAGGAGGTTTGTGTTTACACGAGAGAGAGAGAGAATGAGGAGAAGAGCGGGGAGAGGGGTAGGGGGTCAATGAGTTGTTCTGGAGCAAGTGTATGGAGGTTTTTAAAACAAGGATGGCAATTTTGAACTGGAATCTGAACTGAGTAGAGAACCAGAGGAGGTTGGTTAAATGAGGTAGTGATATGGTTATGTTCTTTTGTATTTATCAGAAGGGGAGCCCCAGCATTTTGCAATTGTTGGGATCGGGGCGGCTCTGTATTTTGCTGCCCCAAGCACGGCAGTCAGGCAGTCCCGTGCCTTCGGCGTACCCACCGCCAAATTGCCTCCTCCTGCGGCTTGCCGCCCTAGGCACGCGCTTGATGCGCTGGTGCCTGGAGCCGCCCCTGGTTGGGATTTAGGAATGGGGGAAATAATACTAATCATCGAGGCAAGAAGAGATGAAAACTAAGGATTTTTAGGATTTTTATAGCTTAAAAAAACCCAAGCTCCAAGTTTACTCATGTATCTGTAATTAACTAATCAGGAGATGCTCTGCTAAAATTACAAATTGTTTTGAAGAAATTAAATGTTCCAACTAATTTGGGGTATAGTGATGGAATGTAGCCACGTTATCAGTAAATGTAAGCCTGCAAAGTGCTTTTTCAGTGGGTGGATGTACACGTTAAGATTTATCCTTTTTTTTTTTTTTTTTTTTTTTTTGGCATTTTAATACCGTATATAAAACAGTAGCTGACTGCACTGAGGCACACCTGTTGCACATAAGAATGGGTTTTATGGCCCCCGGTGTGCTTGATCACAGTGGGTTTAGGTTTGTTGTAGTTTGTTTCTTTATTGTCCAAAACAGCAGAACTCAGAAAATCTCTTAATTTTATTTTTCCTTTTGTACAAGAAGTCCCAAGCTTTTAAAATTAAATTAGAAAAATGTCAAAATAACTCCGATCTAACTCAGTCTGACAAAAGCAGCTCATGAGGAAAGTTTTAACCCTTCAGAGCAATGTGAAGAAGCTTGTACAGTACTGTCACTCTGGGAGTTTGATACTGATCTCAGCTCCACTTAGCTGGTAAATCCACTAAGTAAATGCATTGAAGCCAATGGTGTTTTACAGTCAGACACCAGTAAGACTGTAGATGTGATGTGAAATCAGAGTTGGACTGTATGTTTAATGTGCCAGTCATGTTAATCCCTACAATGCTATCTTAAAAATAACATGGTAAAAGTGCTGTCCTAATTAGGGATACTTACCTTCATTGGGCAATAGTTAAGTGTGGTCATGCTCCACTCCGCATGGCTAGGGTGGGGACAAAGGTAACTTTAAGCTACTTTCGTGGCTCCCTGATCCTGGAGCAGGCTGGGAGCAGATTCAGCCTCTCTTGCAATGTGGAGCAACCTCAGGTCTGCTCTTAATTGTCAACTACTACAGGAACCATTTCATTAGCCAGGGATTGCTGGAGCACTGCTGCACTCCAGCCTATGCTGGGGATAGGGTTGCAACTTTTTAATTGTACAAAACCGAACACTCTTGCCCTGCCCATTCCCTGCCGCTCTCCCCCACCCTCACTCACTTTCACGGGGCTGGGGTGGGGGGTTGGGATGTGGGAGGGGGCTCCATCTGGGAGTGCTGGCTCCAGGGTGGGACCAGAAATGAGGGGTTCAGGGTACAGAAGGGGGCTCTGGGCTGGGGCAAGGGGTTAGGGTGTGGGAGGGGGCATGGGGTATAGGGTCTGGAAGTGTGTTTGGGTGCTGGACGGGGTTCCAACCTGGGGCAGGAGGATGGGGTGTGGGGTCTGAGAGGGAGTTAGGGTACAGGAGGGGGTTCCAATCTGGGGAGAGGGTTTAGAGTGTGAGCTCTGGCTGGGCAGCGCTTACCTCAGGCGGCTCCCAGTTGGCAGCACAGAGAGGCTAAGACAGGCTCCCTGCCTGCCCTGGCTCCATGCCACTCCTGGAAGCGGCCGCCATGTCCGGCCCCTAGGCAGAGGAGCTTCCAGGAGGCTCTGAGCAGTACGTGCTGCCTGAGCCTGCAGGCACCGCCCCCTGCAGCTCCCATTGGCTGCAGTTCTCCGCCAATGAGAGCTGCAAAGGTGGTGCTCAGGGCAGGGCCAGCGCGTGGAGCTTCCTTGATCGCACCTGTGCCTAAGGGCTGCAGGGACATACCGGTCGCTTCTGGGAGCTGTGCAGAGCCAGGTCAGGCAGGGACCCTGCCTTATCCCCGCTGCGCTGCCAACAGGGCTTTTAATGGCCCAGTCAGTGGTGCTGACAGGAGGCACCAGGGTCCCTTTTCGACCTGGTGTTCTGAATGCCTGGTAACCCTAGCTGTGGACACCTCCTGTGCAGACTATTATAATGTAGAACTGGAGTAATAATCTCTCTGCAACCTCATCTGTTTTGATACCTGGCTTCAAGGTCCCTTTGTGCAACCCGAGTACACGAAGGGGTCAGAATCTGGTCTGGTATGTCGTCTTTTTTTTTTTTTTTCTCATCATGTGAGTAGTCAGCGCAGCGCAATCTCAGCACATTTTATAGCGTCAGGCTCCAGCTACCCACTATTTTTCCTGCTGCTTCTCCATCCAGTAGTTTGGCACAATTCCTTGGGATAACAAAAGTGCAACACATCTGCCAGATACTCTGAAAACATTCTTGAAAAAAAAATTTCATCTGAACCTTATCAACATTCTATATGTTTTTACATTCCAGAAAGAAAAAGAAATCCTAAATAAAGCATTGAATGAACTGAAGGAAGAGAACAAGCTCCTGAAGGAACAAAAAGCTTCAGTGACCAAAAAGAGAGAGTACTATGAATGTGAAATAAGTCGCCTCAACAAGGTATAGACAAAGAGAAGTATGAGATGGGAAACATTGCTTTAATATTTTTTGTATCTTTGACCTGAATTTATTTCAAGGATCTTTGCTGCCAGATAATGCCAATGTGGAAGACCCTGAATGTTGAAAATAGGGTGCTCTTCTCTCCTCCCATATTACTCATCTGCTGTGTTGCTGGGTGCATAGCAGTGGAACCCTGATCACTACTAATCTGTGCGCCTTAGCATGGGAAGCTATGGTTAGTGGAGTCAGGAGAGGGATTATCTGAGCCCATCCTTACAGTCAGCTGCTGTTAACAGACAGTTGCACTAAGAAGGGGAATATAAATTTCCTATAGGCCAGCTTTGGAGGAAGCTTTGGCTTCTCACGCACTCTTCTGTGCTTCAGATTCCCAACCTGACTCAAGCACCTTGTGGGTTCCTAGTCATTCTCTTGCCTCAGCAGTGTTCATTTCTCAAAATTCTTCTATCTATCGGCTGTCTCTTCCCTCCACTCTCTCCTCTGATCCCTAACCCATGTTGCCCCAGACATAATCCCGTTCTCCCCCTTGCAACATTACTCCATTCCCTGCTCAGCTTTATAGGATAAAATCCTGGCTCCAATTGAAGTCAATGGCATAGCTCTTTTTTACTTCGGGACAAGATTTCACCACAGTCTTTTTCTCCTGGCACCCAACCGCCTTCCTTTTCTGGCCTTACAGCTCAGAATCCAAATCCTTTCCACCAGACAGCGCCCAGTGAAATTCTGTTTTTAAAAAGGGGGAAATGTAGTAAACGTTGAATCAAGAGATCACAGAAAGCAAGATGTGTTTTCTAACAATGTACCTCTTGGTAAACCACAGAAGCTTCCTGAGGAAATATGCTGCTCTTAAAAATTACTGTGACGTAACTTTGAATGATGCATAGGCTAAATTCAAAGCAAGGAAAATGCATGTTGCCTTGTAAAAGAATTTGACTGAACTTGTGGTTTCTCTAGCTGTCTCCAAAATGCATTGACCGGACTTGCGCAGGAACTTTGTGTGACTTCAGCTCCAAAGGCCTATTCATAAAATAATTTACTGGAACATATTGTTCTGTTTTGCTAGGGTCTTGTAGTGTGGTTGGGACTGAGGGGGAGGGAGGAAAATATTCTCATTTGGGAAGAGCTGTGCTGCCAGTGAGATACCTGTTGCTCTATAATACAGAACTCACTGAGTGCAAGAGAGAATTGTTCTTTCTGGTTTACCTGGTATTTGGGTTCTTCTATAACTATTTCACTAGTGTACATCGAAACTGTTGTCCACAGTATTGCCAGCCCCATGCATTCAAAAATTGAGTTAGACTGCCCCAAAATAATGAGATTTTAAAAATTAATGTTCTTTTTATTCACTTTGTTTTTTCAAGCCTTTAGAGTTCATATTTTCCAGCTTTTTCTCCACACAATGATGGTAGAAACTTCCAGGGGGAAAAAGCTGAGATTCTCACATCATCACATGACTCCGGGACCTGGGTCTTTAAGAAAAGCACCCAATATCATGAGATTTGTTCTAAAATCACAAGAATTGGCAACTGTTCATAATTAGAAATAAAGAAATAAATTGATAAACAGAGAAGCACAGACTTATTTTGCATACAGCATTAAAGCAATTCTTTCAGATGGCTTGAGAAGCAGTGTTGCCGCATATTTTAGATTGTAGCTTAATACATAAACAGTAGATTTCTCCCACCCTCCTCCTCTCCAAGTACTATAAAATGAGAACTGTTGAGGGCCACAGAATAATCTGTGAATTCTGCTACTGGATCAGCACAAAATTATTTACAGCACAGATGTGTGACTAATTCTGATATACTAGGAAAATTCACAAAGTTCTTCCAATTAATCTCCTCCACTTCCACCTGTGTGTGTGGTGAGTTGATCTGGAGCTAGCACAGATCTGTGACATAAAGTATTTTGGAATTGTTGCCACCTTAAAAACTAATCAAAGTTTTTATTTTAAAGGTGTATATAAAGTCAGCAGAGTTAAAATGGATATGACAAATAAGCTTTATAAGCTTGGTGACTGATTTATTAAAGGAGACCGAAGACATAAAATTCAGTGAAAAAAATCAGAGAAATGGGGAAACAATACCTCATCAAGGAACAATGAAATAGGCTCATCTTTGAATCAGAGAGCCTGAACCACTGTGTGCAAGTATATTGTCAACAAGGCACAGGTGTATACCACATGGGTAAGGGGGAAAATAAAACCAGATTTCATTCACATTCATCCCAAGCAGCTATACTTAACAATCATATGTAAAAGAACAGGTTTGACTGGGAACAGACCAGGAGAGTGTTTTAGCTTTCAAATGTGTTGTGATTCCATTAAGCTTTACAAAGTCTCTTCCCTGCCTCCCTCTACCCCATCCCCAACTTAAAATAAATTTTAATTACAACGGGAGTATATCATGCAGATACACTTGCAGAGAATTAGGACATACTGCTCTGGTCGGGCTGGGGGTTGCCGTAGATATTTGGCTCTCCATTAATTTTATTGCTTGTACACAGTAGTGAAATATCATTTCAGAATAGAATGGTCCAGAATAACTGTAAATCAGAGGGTCCTGTGGCACCTTTGAGACTAACAGAAGTACTGGGAGCATAAGCTTTCGTGGGTCAGAACCTCACTTCTTCAGATGCAAGTGAAGAAGTGAGGTTCTGACCCACGAAAGCTTATGCTCCCAGTACTTCTGTTAGTCTCAAAGGTGCCACAGGACCCTCTGTTGCTTTTTACAGATTCAGACTAACACGGCTACCCCTCTGATANAAAACTATAGTTATAACCTATAGCTTCCCAAGGAGGAAACTGAAAGAGGAGAGAGGATTTTTAATCTAATCCAAACTGCTGAGCTACCTTGAGTACTGTCCTAATAGTTGTGCCATTTGAGAGGCACATATATGTGCAGGTTTGTGTGAATGAGGTTGGATGTAAAGATGAGAGAGTATAAAAATGCATGCAGCTGGTCAACTTGTAGATTCTCTGTATTGTATCAAACTTAGTGGGGCAGCCTGCCCCTCTGATTTACAGTATCATGTTAGTCTGAATCTGTAAAAAGCAACAGAGGGTCCTGTGGCACCTTTGAGACTAACAGAAGTACTGGGAGCATAAGCTTTCGTGGGTCAGAACCTCACTTCTTCAGATGCAAGTGAAGAAGTGAGGTTCTGACCCACGAAAGCTTATGCTCCCAGTACTTCTGTTAGTCTCAAAGGTGCCACAGGACCCTCTGTTGCTTTTTACAGATTCAGACTAACATGATACTGTAAATCAGAGGGGCAGGCTGCCCCACTAAGTTTGATACAATACAGAGAATCTACAAGTTGACCAGCTGCATGCATTTTTATACTCTCTCATCTTTACATCCAACCTCATTCACACAAACCTGCACATATATGTGCCTCTCAAATGGCACAACTATTAGGACAGTACTCAAGGTAGCTCAGCAGTTTGGATTAGATTAAAAATCCTCTCTCCTCTTTCAGTTTCCTCCTTGGGAAGCTATAGGTTATAACTATAGTTTTACTGTCACTATTTCATGGAAGACAAGGCACATAATACTAATCTTCGGGTTACTATGGCCATCTGTGCTTTTGGAACTCCTTGTAACTCCTGCTCTGCCCACCCTCTGTCTCTCTAAATCGGTCTTCCCTCCCTTATGACCTTGTATGGGAGCTGGCCAACGGGAGGTCACTTCAGATGGACTCTACTGGGCATTCTGAGAAAAATTCAGTGACATCCACCTCAGGGAATGGTTCCTCTATGAACTCTTTGGGAGCCTTTTGATAGTTGGCTGTTTGATGGTAACTCTAAACAGTTCAGACAAGGGGAGGAGTCTGAAACAATTCCCAGGAATTATATCTTTTAAAAATGCATAATGTTGAGACAGCCATGGTCTCCTTGACAGAGGTTGAGATGGGATGACACCAAATGGCTATGTCAGAATAATAAAGGAATGTGACATTTGTTAGCTGGTGATAGAGAGGGAGGAGAAACAATCATTTTAAGATGATTCCAAACCTATGAATAACTGGAATACAGTAATCTCAAAAAAATAATGTAAGGGAAAGTAATGCAAAGTATCATAGCAGGGTTGGATTGAAAAGCAGAGCAACAGTAATACAATGGTGTAGTGTGTGAAATCATGACTCCCTCTAGTGGCTGGCCATACGGACTATGCAACCTCCTGCATGCCTAAAGCTAAAGGATTTTGAACTCATGCAGTAGAAATGTGTACTTTCAGTGCTTAAAGGTCTTTGGTTCAGTCCCTGCTGTAGCCATTATTTGCTAGATAATGGCTAAATGTTCTTTTTTTTTTAATCTTTAGTTTTGGGAACCCATCTTTAGGAACCTACATTTTTTTTCAAAAGTTTCTCTAGGCTTTCCAAAACTCTGATTTTTCACAAGCAAAGGCATTGGTAAATGTAAATTGGATGGACCTGCAATGGCTTGATTTACAATCTAAGCACTGAGTCTCCCAGAATGATAGTGTCCCAAACCTAGAAGCCAGAATGTGGTCACTTTGAAAATTTGGGTAATTAAATATTAGTCGCATAGTTTATACACCACATGAACTCTGTGACAACTATAAATGCGGTCAAAAGCAAGTCATGACTTGCTTGAATCTGTTCAGTCCGAGATGCCAACATTGTAATGATTAAAAAGGAATTCATTTGATGTGGTGAATCCATGTTGTTGCAGGCCCTTCTGGATGCACTGCAAAAGCAGCACCCGTCCGTTTTTGTGCCTCATTTGGATAAGACTGACAGGAACTGCAACCATGAAGAGATGAGGACCCAATTGGAAGTTCTCAGACAGCAGGTGAGAATGCCTGGAAATCAGTCTGACTGAATTTAACACTGTACTATTTTTCCCCCTTTCTCCTAAAAACTGTGTTCTGGTTAACTTGTTATCCTGATTTTGAAAGGAGGAAGCAGTCTGGCTTTAGTCCAGATAAAATGATGCTTCTAAGATCCTGTTATCACAGTGGTATGCATTGTCATAGGATGAAATTCAGTCCTGAGGACCAGCACAAGGTCTATGACCCTGTGGGGACGGGGATGTGGGCAGTTAGACCTAGTGGTCAGAACCAGGGTCAGAAGCCAAAGCCAGAGTCAGAGCTGGGGTTTGGATCACACCAGAAGTGGATCCAGAATCAGTATTAGGAGTCCCACTGAGGGTCACAACTGGAGTCATAGTCAGAGAGCTGTGCGAAGGGTCAAGCTGAAGCCAAAATCAGAGCGTGTATCGAGGATCAAACCAGAGTCAGGGAACAATGCCAGGGTCATACCAGAGTCAAGAGGTAGGATTTAGTTCAGCAGCAGATCAGGAGTTTTTTTCAGTTGCTCAGACAACTTCCTGTGCACCTTCTGGCTTAAGTCATGTGTCTGGGCCAATTGCCAGTGCTGGACATCTGCTTCAATCAGGAACTTCATGGGCAGAGCCTCTAGTGGTCCAGAGTCCTGGTAGATCCCATCCCTACTAGTTCTGGAGAGCTGTCAGTTAGTGGCTGCTGTCGGGGACTGCTTGGGGACATGGGGGCCCAGGTTTGAGATCTGCAATCCCTCACAGCATCACTTAAAACATCACATAGGGCTTATGTGGGATATGAGAAGGTCATAGGCATTGTGCTAGCTATCTGTACAGGGCTGAATTTTACCATAATGGATTATATATTTCAAGAGTTATTGATTAGTCTGATATTGATCTCTTGCATTCTGCCTGTCCTCATTTCTTGTGAGCTGGCACTGTATTGAATTATATAAGAATCCTGTTCTTGGAAAACCAGGATGTCGCACATCTCAGTAATCCAGTCTCTCAGAAGAATGATGCAGCCCAGGCAGACACAAATCACAACCTGCATACTGGCTGCAGAGAAAACCTCATAGACTTTAAGGTCAGAAGGGACCATTATGATCTTCTAGTCTGACCTCCTACACAACGCAGGCCACAGAATCTCACCACCCACTCCTGTAACAAACCCCTGACCTATGTCTGAGCTATTGACGCCCTCAACTTGTGGAAAACTCTGCTGTTGTCAGAGAAGCTGGAGGCTATCAGTATTTCAGTCATCATGATTTTCTTTGGTTTGTTTTCTCTCTATCTAGGAACAGGTCAGTTTAAACTCACCTAAAAAGTACCTATATTTTTAAATTGTAGGTCTGTCATCCTGTACAGTGTTAGGCAAAGTTATTGAAACACGAATAGACATGATCAGAAGATACATGGGATAAAATACTTGTTTCTGTCACGTTTGACCAGTTGAGCCAGACTCGACTCTCTAATGTAATGTATGCCACATGCTGGGGAGCAGAATCTTGTACTTCATTGTGCTGAAATGGGTTATTTCATTCTGCTAGACAATAAAATAGCGTACACCATTTCTCAAAATCCTCCTGGGGGAATTGAAGTGTAGCCAGTCAGTTTTATTAATATATGTTTCTAGTTGTAGACATCAGTATAGACATTCTGGACCTTGTGCGGAGGAGGATAGGCATCTATTTGATGGCTAAGCAATGGAGATATGCTATCTTTGGCCTATCCCTGGCTGGGAGAGAAGGGCTAAGCTCTGAACAACAAGAGGGGAGGGGCAAAGGAAAAGGGAGAAGCAGGGGGGTGAGGGATACTCAGTCTATGTAACACTCCCCCTCTTCTTCAGGGCATCAGAACTTATAATGCAAAGGGGTATCATAAGTCACTCCACCGTGAACTGTAGCACAATCTGCTCTCCCAGAGTTTTAACAGATCATGTGGTTACTTGGCTGTCAGGGTGAGCATGACAGGACAGATTGCTATACAGCTGATGCTGTGGAGGGGTGATGGTTGATTATAGATGGGCTGAAACATATAGGACATGACTCTCTGCAGGAACTATTGACTGTGCCCCCTCCCAAGGTGCTACAAGCTGACACTGGGCATGCCTCCTTGAGGGGACAATGTGGTAGAGCTGACACTCTGAAAAGGCCTTTTATGCATAGCTTTATGCAGAAAGAGAACCAATAGGCCTACATGCACTGGCAGAAGTGTCCAAAGAGTATTTCTGATGTTGCCAGCTATATATAGGTAGTGTAGATAGTGATTTACAATTTATCTTGTTTCACTTTCTCTGGTTCAGTTGATGGCATTTCTTCACTGAACTAGAGAAACAGCAGTAATATTAACTTGTGACGTAAGTGCTGCATGTATAAAAATGCTGGCTGGTTAATAGCAAAAACATTTTTAATTCATGGTGCATCAGGTAAGGGATCGTTGAGATGCTTCATAGGTCCCAGCTTACCTCTGGCCCATCATTCTGTTCGAGTGATAAGCTCAATTATATATATCCTCATGTTAGCATTTCAGGGACTATCCCTTGCAAGGTCCTAAATACCGCCGGCAAGGTAAGAATCAGCAGATCCAGCAGTGGAAGTTGAAGATGCTAATCATTAGAGCTGGTTGGAAAATGGGGAAAAATGTAAAATACTTGTATCTTAAACCAGCATTTGAATCATCTTGAAGAATTCACACCCTTAATATTTGGATCTTAGTGCTAATCACGTCTAAGGCAGTCCCCAATAAAGCCATTCAAATATAGCAATATTCCACAAATACTGAGATTGTGAATTATTTGTGAGTGGGATCACATGCAGATAAACAGACTAAACTAGGAAAAGCATGGAAAAAATATTGAAGGTAGATGTATAATAGAAGGGATCAGTCTAAAAAGTGCTCTGTAAATTAGCAGTTGCTTGTTGCTTAATTTGTAAAAATGACACAGGAAATGATCATGGTTGTAGAATTCCAGTGAGAATTGCCTCTTAGGATGAATTCTGTACATGTTTGGAATGTGTTTAAAAAACAAAAAAAGAGTAATGGAAACATTGGATCACTGTAGCACTACCACAATACATTTCATAAATAATATTAATAATTTCAGGTACAGATATATGAAGAAGACTTTAAAAAGGAGAGATCTGACCGAGAAAGACTTAATGAAGAGAAAGAAGCACTGCAAAAACTTAATGAAAGATCACAGTCCCAACTGAACAAGCTAAATTCTCAGGTATGATTTAAAGAAAGTTGCCATTGCCAGCACGTGTGCATTTTATTTTTATTTTCTCACTTTCCATACAACCCAAGACTTTTTGACTTCCTTTAATTGACATTGGATTTTATTTGAGGTCACCACATGGGATGAAATTATTCTGAAGAAATGTTGTAAAGAGATGACAAATGATTAGAGACTTCTTCCAAATTAAGTAGATGGAGTGTCTATTAAAAAGGCTGTTCAATATCTCTTAAACCACAGTTCTTTTGTCTTTCCCTTTTTATTTATTTTGTTGGCATGCACTTGATATAAGAAAAACAGCCTCATCCCCAAACCTGGAAATAAAAAATGTGTGGCACCAAGTCCTGCTCTGTTACGGTGACCTGTAACTGTCTGAAACGGTGGTGTTACTCCAGAGCAAAATTTGTCCTAGTTCAGATTAATTGAGCAGTCTGAACGGAGTCATTCCATTAGTTGGGAAATCCTTTTTTATCTCCAGTGTGATGTCAGTGTTCTGAGACGGGAGAAGCTGAAATGAAATCATAGCACGTACAAAATATTGAGCTTTCACAATCTCTTCTAAAAAATAATGAAATCGCAAGACTTCTCTGTGACAAAAGTTGAGCAACATTTTGCAATAAGTGGCAAGTCATTATGGAATGTACTCTGCTGTACTATCATCCTTCTGGACTTCCTGATTTAACCACAGAAGTATTAGCTGATTCTTAACCAACCCACAAAGCAGTACTGTAGACACTGGATTTTACTGTAGCATAAGAAGCAAGGGATTGATACCCCATAAGGTAGCTCCAGGAGTGCCTCCTGGAGAGGTGTTGAGTGCCCATGTCTCCCATTAGCTTCATTGGGAGTTGAGGGCATTTAGCACCTCCCAGCAGGATATTCAGCATTGCACAGGCCCCAAATGAGAGAATATTATTAAAGTTGTATGGCACAGAAGGCGGCATTTCATTTGAATGCAAAATTGTTAGTGATGCTACAAGTAGTGCCATCCAGGGAATTCAAGCACACGGGAATAGCATGGACATCCTTAGTATGTTACCCACTCAGTAGACGTTGGGTATTTCTGTGGATGAATGACATTTTAATCAGCTTTTAAAGAGTTCAGGTGGTTTTAAAGCCATTTCTCTCATTGATATTTGTGTTGTGGTAGAGCCCAGCCAGGGAGTAGAAGTGGCTGCATAGAGTTTTCTTCCAGTGGTCATAGGAGGATGTGACAGCCCTTCACTTCAGTGTTGGGAGATCACTGTAAAACACCAATATGTGGGGGAACCACCTACTCCTCTGCAGTGATGTGATCAGGGATAGCAGAGGCATTGTGTGTCATGCACACACAAAGTAGTTTCTTGTAGATGGCCCATGAGCCAGTGAGGATCTCATCATAACATGCACATACATGGGAGTTGTTCCAGCCCCAGTGCTGTAGGAGTGCCAGTGTATGTGTAATGCTTGGAGTCTTCTGTGATTAACTGACGGTTGTGTTGGAAGCAGCTTTGGGACAGGTAGTCAAGAGGGTTGATTTATCACAGTGAAAATTTTATTTCTCCACAGATAAAAGCATGTTGTCAAGAAAAGGAACTTCTAGAGAAGCAATTAAAGCAACAGGTGTGTATGCGACTCTTCAATACCTTGTGTTTTGCATTTACATTAAATGTTTCAAGGCTTCTATGAGCTAGTAGAGTAAATCTCTACTTCTAAACTACTCATCTCTCCTTGTTAAGGGCCAGATCCTTCAGCTCTTACCTGTGTTGTGCCACCAAAGTCACTGGGACTATACGTGAGAGTAAGGGCTGCAGGATCAGCTCTGAAAGCGTTCCATAATAATAAACTCATTGTTCCCCATAGAAAACTTTCTCTAAATATGTGGAGGTTGCTACAGGCATGCTATCCATTGAGCAAGTTTCACTACATCGGAGTTCACTAGGGATTAAATTTACCCCTGTTTGCAGAAGCTCAGCACAATGCCTGTGTACCCTGTAAACCTCACTATAAACATGTTTCACTGTATTAACTCTGGCCCAAATTCATTCAATAAAGGGTCTGTGATTGATTTGATGATATTCGTGAGGGTTCATGACAAGTTCTAGGTATATCTGTGCAAAGTGCTTATTTGATTGGGCCAATTTGTGAGGTGCTGACTCCAGCTTTTTTTTTTTTTTTTTTTTTTGCTCAGTTAGTCTGAGCAAAAAAAGCATATTTCCATTGATTTCATTGGGCTTCAGTAAAGCCTGAGCAACAACAGAGCAAAAACTGTGAGGACCTCAAGATTTGGCTCATTACTATCCATATTCTTTATTAACCAGGTTCCATGTTAAGCAAGTCTGCATGTGGTTAGTATTGGTTGAACAGTGAGTGCTACTACATGAGATAAAAATGTCATTTGGTGCCAGAAAACAGTGCTTGCAAGGTAGGTATCAAATACTTCATCCAACAGAAAAATTGCGATGGTCCTTGGCAGGATGTGCGGAAGATGCTGTATCAAGAGAGATTTATTTGTCCATCAACATTCAGAATAGGTTAAATTAGAAGCCTTGGAGCCAGTTATGGGTCTGGACCCTCCTTCACTATTAATGTTTAATGGTTAATTTGTATTGACGTTCTGTTTGATCCACAGGTGCAGCTAGTAGCATGTTGGTTTTTTTTTAATTGTTTTTTTCCTACAGACAAAAGACCTCCCTGTGCCATCTGAGAGGTGCTGCTTCCCGCCTCAGATGTTCCTTCCACCTTGTGCTAATTATGGAAACTGTGGATTAGTTCTCCACTATCAAGACCCTCGAGTACATATGGCATCACGGGGCATGTATGATCAGCAACAGCACCCTGTGAGTAGGACTTCTGTCAATTATCATTTTGCAGATCTTAGAACATGGCAACCTTACATGAGTGATCCTTTCAGTGATTCATTCCACCCTCTTCTTCAACCAGTTTGGTTGTCTCTCAGTCCATTTCAGGATCCAGATGAAATGTTTCCTCTGTGTTTTCAAAGCTGTCCATGGACTTGAACCAGCCTTGCGCCTGATCTCTGCTCAGTCTCTCTCCCTGCCTCTCTCCATATGAATCACCAGTCTTCATTTAATAAGTCCTGCTCTATGAAATCTAGATTGGCCTTTGATTCCAAACTTCTTTTCAAGTCTCATCTGAAAAACTCTTTTCTCTCTTTGATGTTTCTGTTTTCTCCTATAATTTTTCATGTTAAATTTGTAACTCTGGTCCCACTTTCCTGCTTCCTGCAGATTTTCCCAAGAAGTGGGCTAAAGAGGAGGGAAAGTCCTTGCAGGGATTTCTCTTCACTTCTTGAGTGTGCTGAGGGCGAGATCAGTCTCTGCAGGGCCCAAAGGCTAAAAGACATCTTTTCTCCCCGGCCTTGGCTTCATCTCAAGTGCTGTCCTGAGCAGATCTCTAACATACTTACATATCTCACCAACTTGATCTCATTAAAACTGACCCTTGTAGGTTTTGTACAATTTATGCTTTCTCTGAATAGAGAGAAATAATTAAGCCTTTAGAAATGCATTTTATATATAATGTTCCTAAGGAAAAGGAGGTTATTTTACATTTGATTTAATTAGAAAATATCTAATAGTATTGAAAATAAATTTTACGCAGGAAGTTTGATTAGACTTTTTCACTATTATTTAGATCAACTCAGAATCCCATCACAAGTCATGTCTCATTTCTACAGTGCAGCATGGTTAACCTGTATTCATAAACATGGATTTGTTCTATGAGATATGTAGCATGTCTCTGGGCATTCAAAATAAATAATAGTGACAACAAAGGTCCAAATGCTAGTCCTGTTAAGATCAGTGTGATTATTTTCTTGACTTGTGTAAAAGCAGGAGTTAGCCTAAATAAATATTTGTTGAATATGATGTCAAATTTTCCTGTCGTATGTAGTGAATCACCATATTTATTTGGACAACCTGCTTGACTCTCGTATGGTTTTGTCATTCATGAGTAATGTAGCCATCCCATAATTGGGATGACTTTGTGCAACACTGCACTATCATATCCTCTCTATGTAGCATGCAAACATTTCTATGCAAAGAGATGAACTAGTAGCAAGATACATAACTATGCTATAAGGCCCGAAGGGCCAAATTTTGACATCTTGATGCATATTTAGTAATATCTTGCTCCAGGATAGCCGTGTTTAAATAGGACTACCTGAGGATTAAGTTATTACTCAACATGAATAAGGGTAGTAGAATGATTTATGAAAATATGTCATTTTTCAAGCAAGCTTATTTTATTGTAAAACAATATTAAATTACACTTTAAACAAAAAATTAAAATAAGAACCTACTAATTTTAAAATCCTATATTTATTCATATAATGTTAAGTATTAAATGTATTATTCAGGCAATTATAGTTTAACTTTGCAAAATGTGTTTTTTATGCTTTCAAACTTAAGAAATCTGAGGAAAATTGTGGGGAAGCAGGTATTTTTTTGTTAGAAATACACTTATCATTTTGCTTATCAGAGTTTGAAATATTGTAAAATGTTTCTCACTGCAGTTTGGAATCAGTCCCAGATTATTTTGGCTTTCCTCCTTGAGCTTTCATCATCTGTGTTTCTAATTGTACCAGAAGGACTCTCTGGGTTTATAAATTTTGCCATTCCTAAAGGAGTGCTGAGGAGGTGCAATCCATTTCTGATTGTTGCTTTGAAGTTCCCAAACTTGTTTTTTGAGTTTTCTTTGAAATTATTTTCTTATGTGAGCATAGTGTTGCTCTTAGCTCTTTAGCTCCCTGAGCAATTTGTCAGTGAAGAAGAAATGTGTTAGGATTTAATGAGTGTCTTGATTTAACAAATGTAATACTGTGCATTTACTATGTGCTTCTGAATTTTCACCTTTTCTGCATCTCACTTTTTGTTTCTATTGAAATTTTTTTAAGGAAACTTTTATATTTAGTTTGACTTGAAATGTATCTCTCTTCTCTCCTTGGATTTCTTTCAAGACTGTAATATGAGAGAAAAGAAGTAGCAATGAATTAGAGAACTGCATGTTTATTATGAACTGAATAGAGCAAAACACTTAAGCACAAGCTTAACTTCTTGAAGTCGATGGGACTGTTTATGTGCTTAAAGTTAAGTGTGTACATAGGTGCTTTGGCTCAAATTAGTAATTCTTGTGTAAAGTATAGAACTTCCAATTGTAGTAAGACTTCATTTTCCTTAGGCTTATGGTCACTTTTTGAATAATGTTACATAACTGCAAAAGGATTTACGTTTTACTGACCTTAGCCATCATCCATAAAAAGAGCCCAATCTTGCAGTTCTAACTTAGGAAAAACTCCTACTGAAATCAGTGAAGTGTCTTCCCAGTGAGGATGGATAAATTGGAATTCTTTAGGGGATGGGAATTTTCCCAGAGGGATTTCTGCAAAACAGGGACCATAGAATTCTCCCATCCAATTAATGAATTGAGGGTGGTGATGTATGGCATTTCATAGGCTTCCTTATCTGTCTGAAGCTAGATAGAAAGCCTGACACTACTCCAACTGAGGTTAAAGTGTTTTTTGAAAGTGCTCAAATGTATATGAGGGCTGAGTCCTAACATAATGAGAAAAGAAACAATTTTATAAAATGGTCTTTCAGAATCAAATAGACTGTTATTTTCCACATTTTGCAATATAAAATAAAAAAATAAATTTCCCTCTCCTATGAGAAATGTGGAGGAATTTCCAGACAATATCATCATTGTCTTGTTTGTTTGTATTACAATAATGCCTAGGAGCCCAAGTTATGGACCAGGACCCCATCTTGGTATCATCCTCTTATAGAAAGAAGAAAAAGGTGTTTTTTTTTTTTTTTTTTTTTAAATAATTTCCCTGTCCTACAGCATATTCAAGGTGGCACATGATGCTATCTTATGCGATTGATACATTCATCTAACTCTATGGGGGGACAGGGGAATACACTTTTCAGATGAAGGGTGTTGAAAACGAATGCTGACAAACTTTGCACGCTTTCACATTGGAACAGCTTCACCTGCTATGTCAAAGCATGCCATTCTCTTAGCTTCTTAACTGCTTGCATTGGTCCTAGTTAAAATGCAAATGTTTATAATGTCTTCAGGTCCATTTCGTTTGTCTCTGTCTTCTCACTCCCCCTCTACAATGTTCATAAGATTGTTGAAAATCTGATTGATGTTACTAATGTTGGCTTTAATTTGTGGCATTTAGAAAGGTTTATACTGTTCACAGCATTCAAACACATGTTAGAAGAAGAAAACAAGCTGAAAAGCTCAATCAGTAGAAATTTTGAGCCAAATTTTTTTATTTTTTGGTAAATTACTTTTGTATGACTAATAAAAAGCTTCACAGCATAATTATATTTTTAACATACCACTGTTCTTTTGTTTGAAGTGTCTATGAAGTCCATATTGCTGTAATAATGTTTTATTGTTCTGTGCAGCCAGACTATCAATGGTATGTTCCGGACCAGTTTCCGCCAGATGTGCAGCACAAGGCAAATGGTAAGACAACAGCTGTACTGAACATACTGTGAATTCATTTTTTTAATGAGGCCTTTTTAGTAAACTTTCATATATAGATAGTGCATTCTTACTTTAAGGCTCTACTTTATAAGGCTGCAGTTGATATACAAGACAGAAGTTGTAGGTTTTACTGGGGTGCCATCTGTGATATAGGTTTCAACTTCATTATGATCCTTAAAACATCTCTTTTATAATGTATGTTACAGAATTGTATAGATGCCCCATTGAATTCCCAGTAATAATCTTTAAAGAGAGGCTATCCTCAGAGTTGGCCATTAGAGCTTCTGGTGCCCCCGTCAAGACTAAATAAGAATAATGCTGAACACGGGGTGAGAAATGGAACAGGTTTTAGCAGTTATCCCTGTTAACAAAATTTTTTCCCCACTCCATAGAAAAGATGCAAATTGAAATGCCTCTTCATGTTGGATTGAGTGACAGAGACATTGTTAACATCAACTGATGCACAAAATCAGGAATCTAGAGGCCTAGAACTGTGCCCTAATGGTTAAAGATGCTAGGTACTAAAGCAGTATCAATTATTAATGACTCTTGGAGACAAATGAGCATACAAATTATTTACAAAAGATTAGGCTTGCTATGCAAAATTAGGATCCAGGTTTGAAATAACACAAAGTTGTGGGCATATGAATTTTGGTTCCGACCATTATAGATCTGGGATGGGGAAGCTGGGGAAAGGATATTGTTTTGAATTCCAAGTCCCTTTTCCTTCCCCTTCTCTTTGGAAACTTCTCCTCCTCTCCAGTTTGGGGATTTTGGTGTCCGCCAGGGTTTTGGGTCTTGCGGTACTCTAATCCCCCTTTCTTCTAGATGAACTCTCAAGTGACTTATGCTATCCTGAGTTGTGAACTTAAATGTATAATGCTACGTATTACATGGTATCACCATACGTATCATTCTGTAGTGGGTATGGATATTGTATATCGTGATAAGGAGTCATTATTGAGGCTATCTTGTGCAGCATCCAAATGGGAAGCTATATGGCCATTTCTTCTCCAGCATTTACATGTAGGAGATGCAGTACATGAAAATAGCGCTATTCTTTAAAATGTATGGACTAGTCCTTTAAAGACTGAGGCAGCCTGAGGTTCTGGTGGGGTGGGAGGGAATGCTGGGCCCAGGGCAGACACCAGGAAGATGGAGTTATTTTATGACTTCTTTCCTTTAAACCCATGGGAATTTACTGCACAAAAGAATGCAGATGGTGTCATATCCAGGCCCTCCATGTTGTGAATGCATGAGAGTGGAGGTTGGGAGTAACTGCAGATGCAGTTCTATGGTAGTTTGTCTCTATTAAAGGGTCTGAGGAATTACCCCTCTTGTGCCTATTTCTCCCTTTGTGTCCTTGAGTTTGCTTCTGACTCTCCCATGTCTAAAATGTTCTTTTAAAGCCAAGCTCCCTGTATGTTCCACCATTGGTGGTGGACAGGGGCCAAGGCCACCCCCTTCAACGGGACAGTTGGAAACTCAATGAGTTGAAACGTACAAAGAGTTTTCACTTTCCCTCCTTTTCTACCCCCAGCTATAGGAACCCATGCTACATAATTTTGGCCCATAGTATATAATTAATCCGTAACACAGAGAAATGATGTTGAGTGTAGAAAGGGCTACACTGAGCCATTGGGGGTTGTATTTTGTTTTTAACTAGTCAAAAATTAGCCATTAATCTTAAGGAAGTCCCAAATTTTGAGTACACTTATTAAAAACTGATTTTACTTAATAACAAGAGTGACTAAAGTTAAAGCTAATTGACATTTTTTTGAGTTTTGGCAAGACTTTGAATTTTGAAATTCCAAAAATAAATGGGGGTGGGAGAGAAAAAACCTGAGGAAACTAGGAAATGTTCACAACTTTCCCCCTCTGTCTTCTCTCCTTTTGGACCAGCTCTAACTACAATAATGTTTGTACAGTTAGTCATAGTGTAGTTAGCAGAATTTGAGAAGGATCATTTATCTTAGCTTGAATTTATGCCAAGTTAGGTAATAAACTGGCTATTAAATGTTAATGATTTTCTCCTGAATTAGTGCTTAAGTATGGTGCTTAAGCCATAAAAAAAACCCAAAATTTAAACAAGACAACAAATCAGTCTGTGATATCACAAGGCAGTTCCCCCCCCACCCCACCCCCGATAAAGAATCTGTCTCTGGATTGATGTTATACGGCCAAATCCTTTCGTCTTCCTTACCTAAGCAATATTTCCATTGTCATTAAGGGGAAGTTTATTCAAGCATCAACTGCAGGATGTGGCCCATATATTTTAATGTCATGACTTGCACACAAGTAAAATGAATCCGTGAACAAGTATTTATTGCAGTCGCTGGTGCTACTATATCTGCACATAATTTGTACCTTACATGTGTGTGTTTGACAAACCAACAAAGGGTTTCTGTCATATAGGTGTGTACTCTGTATAAATATGACTATAGGCAGTGTGATATAAAACAAACTACAAGATTCTGATCTACAAACTACCAAAGTAGAGCTACATGAAGAATGGATTTTTCCGTTCAGTGATGGTTCTGAAAAATCAAAAATAGAGTAAGTTTCAGGTTGATCCAAAACCAACATTTTTTCACAATGTTTGGTAAACTGAAAAGTCTAAAAAATTTTACTTTGGGTTGACCAAAAAGTTTTATTTAGATTTTGAGCTTTTTTTGGTTTTGTTTATCTTTTTTTTTTTTTTTTTTTTTACATAAAATTGAAGGAAATGTCTAAACGAAAGGTGGTTTTGACCTGAAAAATCAAAACATTTCATTTTGAAAATGTTGACATGTTTCTACTCTTTTGGATTTTTTTTTTCTTTTCTTAAAACCATCAGCTTTGTGAAAGCAATGTGAAATTGTAAAATATTTTGATGTAGTCAAATCTCCACTCTTTTTTAAATTCCCCCCTCCTCCCAAAAAAACCCAAACATTCAGCTGAAAAACTTTGCCCAGCTCTGTACTGAAATCAATGGGAGTCTTTATATTGACTTCAGTGGACTCTGGACCAGACCCTAAATGTTTACACAAAGTATCCTGTAGGCATAGTTTACTGTACGGCTCCTGAAATTGCAAAGGCAAACATCACAGAGCTGGCAGGTAGTAGCCTGTACAACTACACCTGGAGTATTGTGCTCACTCAGTTCTGGTAATTGTGTTACTGGAGAGACTGTCCTGTAGGAAAAGATTAAAAGAACTAAATATGTATAGCTTGGCTAAGCAATTGTGAATGAAGGTATACTTAATAGTCTATGTATCTAACCTAGCCTCTTTTCATATTGCTGCCACTCCCTCCCCCACATCCGCAGGGCCGGCGCAACCCATAAGGCGACCTAGGCGGTCGCTTAGGACACTGAGATTTGGGGGGCGGCGACCGTGGTGGTATTTCCGTGACTGGACCTTCCCCCACTTCTGTGGGGGGCGGCATTTTGGGACGGAACCTTCCGCTGCCGCTCCTGCCCATCCATCCACATGGCTTTGCCAGTGGTGCCTCGACACCATGTTTTTCTGCTTCTCATGGGCACATGCTTTGTTTCCCCCTGTGTATGGAACCCCTTTTCTGAGCTAGTCTGCAAAGCCATTATACTCTCTCTCGTTTTAAATACTTCCTTAAAGACCAGCTGCTTCTGCAAAAGTCTGCAAGAAACTTCTGTTGGCTCCATGGGGAAAAAACCTTCTATTGCTAAGTAACAACATAATCTTAGAGGGGTTGTTCCTGCGCTACTTCTCCTTACTGTCTTGTTAATCCCCGGGTCATGTCCTGTCCAGGACCATGGTGAAATTCTAGCTCTACTGAAGTAAATAGGAGCTTTCCCATTCTTCAACGGGACCAGGACTTCCTCATCATATCTGTTAAGAGGTACCTTGCAAATTTGGTGTGTTATTAAAATAAATAATACATTTAATATCTGAAGTTAATTAACACCAACCGGGGAGGGTTGCGAGGACTTATTAGGTGAAGTATGAAGAAGTATAACTAGAAATAGAAAAATGTAGTGAAATTAGGAAAAGGAAAATTCCACAGAAACCAGAATCATCCCTGAAATATTTTAATGACCTGCAGAAATATGGAGTAGCATCTTTTTTCCTTCCCAATATCACCCTCATTTTCCTGTTTTTGTTTGTTTGTTTCCCCCCTCATCCCCAGGCACCGTGACCCTCTTTTTGTGCAGGTGGCAGAGGATCACTTACATATAGATCTAATCTTCAACGTTTGGCTCCAGAGCTGAACTTTCCCAAGGACTATGGTGGTTTGGATCTGGGGGGTTGATTTGGACCCTTTCTAATTTTAATGGTAATGAATACCTTCCTTGGAGCAAAGGAGGGGTGGGAGGAACAATGAAAACCAGAGGAGAGGGGAAATGCAAAGGGGAATAGGAAAACAAGGAGTTAAAGAGGGGAAAAATTCTCCTACCCATTTCTTCTTGAAAAAGGTTTCCCTCCAAAACCAGAATAAAACAAACAAGGGTAATGTTCAAGACAAACAATTTTCACATTTTTTGTTTAACTAGAAATTCTTACTTTTTGTTTATAAACCTGAGTTGTAACACTAAAGGCAGTGGCATTTTAAAAAGCACAACAGCCCCAATGTCAGCTGTATTTCAAATTTCTGCAGAGATTACAGCAGTGAAATATGACTTTACGGCTGGGGATTTACAAACGGACAGAGCTTTGATTATTGAACCTCACTTATCGTTAACCTCCTGTTTATTTAATCAGGGTTGTATTCCCCGACTGTTTCACATAACAGGGTGTTTCACATAAGTGAGATTTGACTATACTGTAAAGTGCCTGTTGCTCCTTAATGCTACTGCAATCTGCTGAACTAGTTGGTCTTGGGTAAGCTGTCAGTCCAAAGCTTAGTCCTGCTGAGCCAGCTGGCTGTATATGCCTTAGTCCTTAAATGCTTAAGAGCTACAGTGCATGAAGCTGTCTTGTCTAGCCAGTTGTCCACAGAGCAACCCCAAGCTGGCTGGCCATGACTAGGGAGAGCTGTTGTCAGCCTTAGAAAGCTGAACTCAGTTGGGAGAATCTGAATGCAGATTTTGAAGTCTGCAGCAGCAGCATACTTGATTATCTCCACCCTCCGTTATTCAAAGGGCTTCACTTGTCTCATGAAAATTTCATCTGGACTACGGTGCTGCAGTGACACTGGGTCTATAAGGTGTATTTATGTGTAACCGTGTATAGTCAGTCTGTATTTTTTTGCTTCAGTCTAGGTAATACTGAACGTTCCAGTTACTTTATAAAATTGTGTCTGCAGCTTTAGGGAGTTTAATTTAGATATTAACAAATAGTCATTCACCCAGAAATTGTTTTAATAGGCCCTAAAGATTAGGAAAAATGTATCCTCCAGAAAAGCTTAGGAGCCAGGAGACTGCGTAGGCTGCCTCTAGCTGCAGGCTATGGAAACAGTTTAACCATTTGAAGCCTAATTTTAAAAATTTACATTAAATGTGTTTCTTTTATGGTGTGTTTAATGACTCAGTGTATTCCAAGCCCTTGCACATTTGCAGGGTAGCAGTTCTTAAAGGAGCCCCTTATTGCTGCTAGTGGTCTGGTAAGAAACACCAGGCTGTACCCCAGGGTAAAGTCATGAGTCCATGAATGTGCCCTTTGGGAGGAAACATGCTCTATGTCCACAGGAACCTGAGTGATTAACCTGCAGAGGCCTTACCAGTGGGATCAAAACTGAATCCAGGACTATTAAAACCGCTAGTTGCAAGTGGAAAGGTGTGGGCTGCACTGTTTAGAACCATGTTTATTAGTTCTAAGACAATAAGATTTTCTTCCCATTCATATCCATAAAGGTGCACATTGTATCTTATTAAAACCCCTTAGTGAAGCTCCTTTTGTCTGAGGGCATAAATAAATGTGGGGGATTGCAGATTGCACAGCTCTTCTTCTTTTGTGTGCTGTGTTCTGTGCCTGCAGAAACATGCCTTTAGCAGCCTATGCCCAGAAAGTGAGCAAGACAAGATCAGGCTGCCAGCAAGAGACCATTTAATAAGAGCTTCTGATCCAAAAAGCCAGTCTCCAGAGCAGAGTAAGAAAAGCAGGGTGACGAGAGGAAAGTGGAAAGGATGGGTACTGGGAGTATGGGTAGGAAGAGAGAGCTGGCCTGCTCTGCAACTTACCTCCCCTTTAGGCCTGTGCATCTTTCTCCTCGTGATAATGCAGATGCCATAGGAAAAACTGGAGGGGAAATAAATTAGTTGGTTGAAAGAGGGAAAAGGGCAATATATAAAGGTGGACGAGAGGACAGATTTGGGTCCAGGGAAGAACAGTGTGCAGGGGAGGTGCAAGGGAGCAGAAACAACACACAATATTGCAAGCATAGCAGTGGCTTGACTCTAATGGAGCTGCACCTGCTTTCAGCAGGGCTGAACCTGTCCCCTCCTCTTTTTACTTTGTGCCTGGATTTGTGCTAGATCTCAACTCCGAGGCTTTCCTCCCTTTCTTGCAGTCTAGCCTTGTTCTAATGTTCATGCTTCCCTTCAGTGGCACCAGTTCCTAAACCTACTTTACGTGTTATATCACTCAGTGTTCTTGGAATTTGTTTTTATTTGCTTTAGGGGCAAAGGATAAAGAATTCCAGCAAGTGTACTTAATTTGAGTTTATTTAGCAGGTGGGGCTGGCTTCCTTCCTTATCTAACTGTGCAAAATTGAAAAGATGGTTGGAAAAAAATTGGTTTTGGAGACTTTCCCTGAACCCTCTTTTCATAAAGATTTCTCTGGAAAAGAAGTTTTATTGCTCGGAGCTCACGTGTCCTTGCTGATGGCATGTGTTGTTTCTTTTGCTTCCAAGATGCATCTTAGGATTTTTTGATTTTTGGCAGAAATAACTAGTGGTCCCGCCAGTAGATGTATTCAAGAACCACACTTATCCCTTCAAAACCCCGATCTAAATACGGGAGCTCTTAGTCCTAACGTTTATATATTCATTATATATTTTAATTTTGGGACAAATCATGCCTGGCTTAGTGCACAGGGAGAGGGTAAAACGAGTCCTTCCTCATCTAACTCCCTGCTCAGCGGGCAGTACTGATTTAGTTGCAAGACCCTAGGAAGAATGGGAGTGATCAGCTAATGCTGCTAAGTAGGCCTAGATGG
The DNA here is from genome assembly GCF_013100865.1 of Trachemys scripta elegans. Lineage (NCBI taxonomy): Eukaryota > Metazoa > Chordata > Testudines > Emydidae > Trachemys > Trachemys scripta. The sequence goes on along the minus strand of NC_048302.1, from coordinate 39,018,315 downwards.
GGTAAGCAGAGTTCAGCCTGTGGAACTCTAGGTACACCATTTAACAAATGTGGTAGGACATCTGAACATCTCTAGAGGCAAGATGTGTCCAAGTACCCCTAGTATAGTGCCACCTCTCATTCTCAGGAGCCAATTTTGCCTTTAACATACACATTCATCTGCTACTAATATTATAATTAGAGCTGGTGAGAGAATGGATTTTTTTTTCTGTTGAAAATTACAACTTTTCAGAGAAAAAATGAAAACTTGAAAATAAAGTTTTGGTTTTTCAATGAAAAGTCAACACTTTCCACGGAAAGTGCTGAAAACCGTTTTGATGGGAAATTATTGACCGGCCCAAGGTGTGTTTACACGCATGCATATTTGAAACTGCACAAATATTTCAAAGTTGGCCTTTATAAAGCTTGAAGCTTTACCAGCAAACCAGGAAATATTCATGAGCTGGTCTTCGCATGGGAAACTAAAGATTTGACAATTTACCCCATGTTTAGCTCTTTCAAACATTTTTAGAAATTCTGATCAAATAATCCTTTCTCACACTATAATGCAAACCATAAACACACCCAGGATGGCCTACAATTTCTGTTTCCTGAAATGTCAGAAGTTTTCATTTTCTAATTTTGGTTTCAAAATCCACCATCAACTTAAGATCACAGAAAATTCCATATTGTTCAGCTGAATACCAGTTGTAGATGACCGCTGAGAAAGTATGATATGAAATTTAAACAGTAGTATGGCTTTAAATGCTAACAGCTCCACCTCCGCAACAGGATGTTCCAATATGTACTCATTTCCTGCTTTTGCTGTCAATAAATGGTCCCGGCTATTTTAAATAGCTTCAGATGCATTGATAAGCTAATATTAAATTAGATTGAAGACATTGGGAAGATATCACGGCATTTTATAGTAACTTGGTTTTCTCTGGTTTACATTGTGAGTTCATATGGCAGTGGTAATACTGGTATCTAACATACTGTAAATACACAGATGTTAATTAATTAGATTCTTTCCTGTTGGTTTCATGAAGCATTCATTTGCCATGTGGAAATTCCTTCTTTCTCATCCATTATCTGAAGGAGATGCAAAATTAGTTCCATGCTATTTGTTCACTAATGTAGATGCAACAGCTTTGAAAGTACTGTGTTTATTACTTTATTCTATCAAAAATACACTATTCCTGCTTAAGTGAGGGCCCAGTTCCCTTTATGTGCATTTTTGAAATGCAAACTACTGTGGGCCAGATTTAGACTCCAATGCCAATTGCTTTGCACTGCTGCAAAGCAGCCAGAAAGCCAAATTAACCAGTTGACCAGCGGATTCTTGTGTAAAGGTAATTCTTAAATTGTGGCAGCTGAACATCACCCCATTCCTGGCCATCTGTGGAGGGAACATACCTTGAATGCCCTTGCACTTGGCTGATACTCAACTGCTGGACTGTCCCTTTTGGGGGACACCTCTGTGCTGTTCTAATTTATGCCAGGAACTGAAGTGGTCCCCAGCAGTTATAACTGAAGTGGTCCCCAGCAGTTATTAGGATCTGGAGAGAGCAAAGGTGGCTTGAGGCCATCACCACCTCAGTTCTGCACGAAGCACTGAGAATCTAGCTCTCCCATTATAATTTTTTCAATAACTTTTTAAAAAGTTACAGATACTGACACTTTACAGGCACCTTTGAAAAAACTTTTTTTTTTAGAAATAATTCTGCTTATAACATTATCTTGGTTTTTTTTGCCTTTCCTTTTTTTTTTATTACTGAGGATATTAACATGAAAACAGTGGACTGAATTCCCCACTGCCTTGTACCTTGTATAGTTATTTATACCTGTGTAAAATACTACCATTCTGATTTGGTAGGATTTTCCATTCACTTGAATAGGTGTAAAATGACTACAAAAGACCCCAGGCCATGGAGAATCGGTCCTACTGCTAGCTTCTTACCTGAAATTATCATTCCTTCTTGTGACAAATTCATTTCTATAACAGTCAGTGCTGATGCTACAGTGTTATGACTTGGGATTCAGCTCTCTATACAAATACAGATTTGGAGTAACACTGATTTATATCAGCATAACTGAGATTAGAATCTAGCCATAGGATTGTATGTTTAGGCAAATGTCCGCAATAAGTAAAAATAAGGGAAGAAAATATCTCTATGGTCCTGATCTTGCATTGTCAGGTGTGAGGGGGCCCCAGGCCAGCACAGCAGGCTACCTGCCTTTTAGACAATGTAGAATTAGGCCTAAATAGACCCTTTTCAGAAATTTACCATGAGTCATTGATTGCTTTGTAAATTCTGCTTCTTTTTTTAATTGTGTGGGTGTGCCACTGTAATAGTACTATGGTCAAAGGTGAGGTGATCCTTCCAGGTGTGAGGATTTGTAATCCACGTGGCATGTCAGCTGAATAGACATTCTACATATATACCTTCACAAATAGAAAATATTCATCATCTAATTGTCATCCATCTTATACTCAACACTTAATTTATCACAGAGACATAAAATGGCTTCTAACTGTTACAGACAAAGGAAGAGTTCTATTATGAAAACCTGGAATTCCAACAATGTTGCCTCTTCATCTCCTGCCACAAATATGGACCTTTGGATTTAATTTTCTTTTCTCAGCATGTTCATCCAAATTCTTCCCTCAATTGGGAACCAAAGGGCTGGTAGGTTTTGTGATTGGCTTCTGAGTACAGGACTAACTGCATTTGGATGTCATTAGTACTGTAAATTTCAGAAGTAAATGACTGATGTAACATGTTGGAGCTGTACATTATTCTCTCTGATATAGTCAGAACTCAGAATACTCTTGGGAGTATTTCCTATTGTTGTTTTAATGTTTTGCTTGTAAGTGATGTACTGTGTGCTTTTTCATGGTGTTCCTAGCAATATGTTACAACATTTCAGGAACTTCTGCTGAAACTTCTTCAGAAAGGATGTATGTGTTATATTGGCAATCAAGTATTTTCCTTTCTGTGGTGACATTTTGTCCATGCTCACTTGCGTTACTATCATAGACATATGCTTGAACCACAGATGTGCTAAGAGTTAATACTACTAGATTTGTCACTGCCTTGTACCTTGTGTAGTTTTTTACACTTCTGCAAAATGAGAATGACACATTTTATTCCCACTTTGCAGAAGTGTAAAAGACTACACTAGGTGCAAGGCTGTGGCATATAGGTCCTAGCATATACTTTAGCAGCTGGTATTTGAGAGAGGTCACAATTGACTATGAGATGGTAACCACTGACCACTGTTTAAAATAATGGCATTCCTAACCCATCTTGTTTCTCTTTTGGTTTATTGTATACTTATGGGGACTGTAAGCTTTTGATTATATGGAACTTAAATTCTTCAAGGAAAAAATCAAGTAAGAAAAAGGGAAATTAATCACAAGTGGGTTAATATTTTTAATTTTAAAACATTTTGTATTCATTTACTTGCAGATACTTCCTCAGAGAAAGAAGTCCATCACTGAAAGCATATGAACTAAAGACATGCAGATGAATTACACATGCTCCCATACTGTGAAAGACTGGGAGCTAGCCTGATGTTTCCTTGTAACTTTATTGTTCTTTGTTTTTTGCCTATAGCTCCTTATCTCTCCAGTGCATGTTATTTGTACCTGGTGAAATCCCAGTGGGGGTGGTGATGATGATGGAGACACAGATAAATCCTTCACAGATGTGATCTTCACGAACTGTTTAAATTATCTGGGGAAACACCACTCCCTTCTTTTCCTTTTGTGGAAGATGCTGCCCATACTGGCTACAGAGATCTATAGAAACATCTCATGATACAACATTTAACTACTGCTGGGGATTAAGAGGATGTTGCATCTGATTTGAATATAAAATGTTTAAGCACATTAATATTGTGATCTTGTGTAAGAATAACAATCCATTTTATTTAATTTCTGAAAATTATTTGTTGTGCCATTTTGAATTCTGCACTCATTTCTCTGCATATATATTTATTGGAATGATAGCTCTTCAGAGAAGCGGCTGTCTACTACTCTGTGTTTGTACAGTGCCTGGTATGAATGAGCCCCATTTTAAGTTGGTCCTTAGGCGCTTCTGTAATAAACATGATTATTATTAATAGGTTGACTGATGAAAATGGCAATCCTACTTTTTAACATCATTTGCCTAATAACTGTAATTGTGTCGCACGTTGTTCAGTTTTCCATGGTAGACACTGAACCTTGCTCCCATTTAAGTCACGGCCAATTCTTCCATTTATTTCTATAGCAGAAAGCTTGGGCCTAAAGCCTGCAAAGGATATGATCATAATTCTGTGTTTGTGTATATATTTATATAAATGGAATATTAATGGCAATATTCCACTGATTTATATTGACAGTGGAAACAAGTTTCTACTTATAGAGGATTTTAGTAATTAATAATGCTAAACATAATTGTCCAACCTTTAATTTGAGAACACAATTACATTTTTAGATAGAATAGTTCTGTTTAAACCATGAAACTTTATAGGAAATCAGCATGACAGATGTTTGGCCAACACTGCATGATGTAATCTGCTCTCTCCCTTCGTATATTTAGTAGGACAATTCTTGTAGGGATTGTGCCACAGCCTGTTAGGGCTCTGCCTTACATAGAGGTATGTCTTGTGCCTTAAGCAGTAGGTCACATGAAAAGTCTAATGAATGTTCTTGCTGAATCAGTAGAAATTTCTTAGTGTGAGTCTAATTTCACACCACACCTTCCTAAATTGTACCAAGGCAGAGTTTTCAAGTGGACCTACCAGCCCTTATGGCCATATGCAAGATAATTTCCAAATTAATAACAATCCATTTTTATTCCCATTAATGTACAAAGACTTTTGCATTAAAATAATAACCTTCAGAGATTAAATGGTTTCAGCATTTGAATTTAGACCCAATGGAAAACAATCCCTGGGAAAGGATTTTTCTGCAATTAAATTAATTCCTCCGAGCGCTTTGTTTTTTGCATTCAAGGAGACAAATCCCACCCTATTTGGTCACACAGACCAAGAGGAACATGACCAAAATCCTAAATTAACCATTCTCTGGAGAATAACTATTTTTTCATGATTTTTTTAGAAACCTGTGGCATAAAAGCCCAAGTGTCCATTGAAGCTGCTATCTCTGCATGGGTATGAAGCTAGCTTACAGACACTGTAGCAGCAGATAATTTAACTAGCAGACAACTGATTAATGATTTGGCTAATAAGGGTGAGATCATGGAAAATGCTAATGCAGTGCCTTAGGAAAATCCAATTATAATGTAACCTAATTCAATTCAGACTCTCAGCAGGTGACCAATGTTGTGGGAAGAATACCCCACACTCGGCTGTAGTGAATGTTCAAAACAGACAAGCTTCTGTATATCTGGTGTTTCAGCCAACAAACCTCCATTTGATTCACTTCAGCCCTTCTGCTCAACTAACTATGAAGGTTGTGCCTTCTATTTGTGAAGCTTAACTCATTATATAGTTTGAGGAACCATTATCTGGCCTAAGCAGAGATGACTCAACATGAGTCATTCATGCTAAAAAAACAGAGTTTGCAGTGCTAACTTTTTTTTTCTTGGTATGGACACAGGGTTTTTAATGGTTAGTTGGCTAGGGCCTGATTCTGTAAATATTTACTTGCACAAATCCCAGTGAAGCTAATTGTGAGACTTTGCTTCTAATATGGTGGGAGCGGAAGAAAGAGGCCTGTTTACCTTTTGTGTGATGCTACATTTCCCCAAATCCAGGCACTGCTTCCCTCTGAATTAGTGTTGTAACATTAGAACAGCACACATCAAAGAACTGTTTTTTCTGTTTGACAGACAGGGGTGGGGGGGGGGGAGAGAGAATCAATTAGATTAAACCTACGGTGATTTATTTCTACAGAATTGTTGTCTCCAGTTCCAGTGCTTTGCCCAATCTGGATAATGGAGCTTCTTTCACTTTCTTTGGAAGATTATTCCACCTTTTATCAGATCTCCTGTTACTCCCCTATCTTCAGTCAATATTTTTCTTTCCCAAATATCATCCCATTTCTTCTTTTTAACCTTCCCATTTAGCTTTCTCCAACTTATTTGTATTGCAGTGGTGGATAAAGGAGACCAAATATACAATCAAGGATGTGACATACTTTTGTGGTAGGCTAGCTTTTTCATAAAGGTGTCTGTTGGAAGATGTTTAAAGTTTGGGAGTCTTAAAATAAATCGTAGAGAAGGGAGATTAGTGGGCAGCATAAATCAAGCAGTCAATGTTGACATATGACAATGATAAAGATTTGCTGAAAGAGTCATTTTTTAAAATATTGAATACAGAACTTTATTAGAATAAAGAAAAGAGTATTTATTATCCCTAAAACTACTGCCTCTCTCTGCTTTACTGTAGAGCTGCTGCCTTATAACCTTTCTCAGCCCCATCACACTTCCCTTTCTGCTACAGATTTAAAGAAATAGTACACGCACTCCCAAAATGCAGATACTAAATACAGCATACCACACGGCTCTGCAGTTTATCACATGGTTATCACAACCCACGTGGGGAGGGGGGAATAAATATGTATTCTATATAATATTCTATACTTAAATACCTTGAGATGCAGTGTAAAAGTTTCCTGGGCATAAATTTGTGATGGCTGTATTACTCATTGAATAATTTCCAGCCTTCATTTCAGGCCATACTGTACTTTAGGGATGAAGAAAATATTTTTGTCAGATTAATTAAAAGAAAAGGGTGGGAGCTGTTTGAAGTTGCTCAGAAGTTCTGAATACTAGAATGAGTGTTTGAGGATATGGATTAATGAAAAGAACATGGGTAGAGCAGTGAAAGGTACCTGTACAATTTGTCTCATAGGTCTGCATATAGTAATACAGATATGACAACCTATGTGTGCAATTCTGTAAATATAAGGGGAAAATCCTGAACCACTTTACTCTCCACCTTGAATTCATTCATTGGTTTTCTTGCTTGCCACATCAGTCCACAAACTGAACCCCAACTACATCTCTGATCTTGACTCGGACTTTTCCTACTACTCTCTAACCTTCTCCCAGTCCTCTCTCCTTATAGTTCCCTTTGTCTCCTTCCAGTCTTTGGTATTGCATCTTTTGTCATACAGTCTTATTTGCTTGAACTGTCGTCAACATTTTACCTGCCAAGCACCCTTTTCCTTCCTCCTCCAAATCTCCCCTTAAACCTCACTTCCAGGAGTCCTTCCAAATTTGTCCTCTTCACCATTAAGTTTCTATGCCCTCCTGCACCTGGACTGCTATTTCATGTTCTATCTTGCCTATTTTAGTCCATGTCGATACAGGGGTTTGAGCTCCTTGGGGGATTGGGGCCTTAGACTGTAACCTCTTTGGAGAAGAGAATTGGGTGGTATTCTCCATTGTGTAAAGTGTTATGTTGCTATATAAATGGTCATTAATTATAGCAAGAATGCTTTCCAGCAGCTCAGCAACAAAAACCTTATTGTCTATGAAAACAGTAATTTATTATACCCAATTAATTAAAAAAGAGTTTAAACATGAGTTACATAGGTGTACTGGCAAAAGACTATTCTATTTGATGGCCCGTGTTGTACGCCAGCCATGAGTCCGGGGTGCTCTTGATGATAAAATGCTTTGAGGTTCTAGGAGCATGAAAGACCATGTAAAAACCTTAGTCTAGTCTAAGCATTAGCAAGAGTTTGGCATCACATGAATACGATTTATGATAAGCTAAAGCTCAGCCTCCCTAGCTCCCATTTGTTTGTCTTACCTTACCTTGATAAATTGCAAATTACATCATCAACCCTACCCCTCACACCACCCTCGCACTGCGTTTACAATATACCTTTACTTTGGTTGAAATAATCCCCCAAATTCAAAAATACCTGTGAGATTTATTTAAACCAGATCTTAGTATTTTAACTTTATAAAAGAGATTTTTTTCTTCCTTGCTGTAAATGATAGACAGTGTCTCTGATTTTGCAGATGCAAGTTGAAAGGTGTATAAGACACCATGGCAAAGTAATGTATTTTCTTGATTAATAAAACACACTCCCACCATAAACCTGGGTGCTGGTTAATTCTGTGTTTTCACTTACAGCAGCCACTGCCTTTGTTTCTTCTCCACCTGCCCCATAAATAGAGAACACCCAGGTGCTTCCTGTTTTGAGGATTGCTTCTGGGAGAGCAATGGGCCCATGCTAGTTACAGATCATGCAATAAGCTCATGGGGAAAGTTGTGTGTATGGAGACAGAGAGGTCAGACAAATGAAGGCAAACAAGTCAGTTACATGGTGAAGCACATTTATTAAAGCAATCTGTCAATCAGCATGTGACATGAGACCCATGGGCTTGAAAATGTGGATCAGAACTGTGTTGGGCCAATAAAAAGCAAGAGAACAGATTAACTATCCAGCTTTTCCAGGACTGATGTGGCTGATGGCATTTCCCATAGCTGATGGAAATGCACTTGGGCAGGGAGAAGGGTAACCTGATAAAAGGATAGGTTACATCTCCAAGAGAAGAACAAATCTGCTTTTTGGCACCTCTATCACCATTCCATATCATCACTCAATTTCTGTTATGGGTTAGTTGGGACAGAAAAGGGGCTGTCGGAGAAATGTATTGGGAGGAAGTTTCTGTTCCAGCCTACAAGCGATGTTTCTTCTGCGTGCACAGTGGGCCTAATTATCAGCTCACAGCAGGGTAAACCGAGTTAATCCATTCAAGTCAATGGCATTACACTGGTGTAACTGGTAGCACAATGCTTCTGCTGAGAGCTGTTGCCGGTGCCCACCCAGCTCCCACTGGCCCCCACTAACTGTGGCAGTGGCTTAAGCCACAGTGTAGCCCTAAGAATAAGCAATCTGGCATGGATTTCATAAAAAACAACCTGACTAGAACTTGACCTGAACTGAATACTTTTGGAGTCTAGAAAAAGCTCAGGTAACATCTTACAAAAATATTCATACAGTATTTGCAGAGTCTGTTCTTGCTAGTTCTCGTTCAGCCTGGAAGCTGCAGACCAGACCAGAAACTGGAAGTACTAGAAATATTGCTAGAAAGCATGTCCTAATATTCAGATAAAGCTCAGATGAGCTTCTGAACTTTTAGGTGCTATCCAAACTTAAGCTGAGATTTACCTATGGGGTTTATTGATCAGGTGCTGGCTGGGTCACACAATACCAACACTACTTCTTTGCTGACCCATCTAAATCTGAAGGTACGTAGTTGGGTGGCTAGTCCACCCCCTACATACACACACACAGTATGCTTGAGCTGGAAATTACATCTCTAGCTCCAGTGTAGACATACCCTGAATCTGCAGATCAAAATAATGGGCCAAATTTATCCCTGGTGTAACTCCTCTGAGGACATGGTCACACTGACTAGGATGCTATGGAGATGCACATGGTATATGAATCTATATGGAAGAGCATAGAACAGACATTCAAATAGAGATGTTAATTTCACAGAAGTCAGTTGATTTACACCAGGAATGAATTTGGTCCAAGATATGTGACTTGCCCAATCATATTCTTTCTAGTGCTTAATGTCAACAATTTAAATAGCAGCATTGTTAAATATTTCACTATGGATAATTTCTGCAGACGCAGCCAGGTATTTTGGGACCATGGGTGAAGCTGGGGCAGAGTATGAGTGCGGTGTATCTATTTTAGCCTGATAGACAATTGATTTATGATGTCTTTGACCAATAAAAATAAAGTCTCCAGAATAGGAATATACCTGTTAACCGAATTTTTGTATTAACATATATCTGTCGAGCCATAAAAAATATATTGCCAGAAAAGTGCCAGTTAATCTGAGTGGGCTATTAATTTAATAGTGCTCCCATGGAGAGGCTTTGACAGAGCTACTACTGACAAACTTTCCATAAATTCCCACTGTTCCACAGATGCTTATGACAGTGTCCAGTTTTCTCACTCCTTTCTCCAAAGTCTTTTGCTCTGTAGTCACAGCAAACCATCCCTTTACATTTTATGAGCCAATTGAGAGTTGTGAGAAGTAGAATTCCCATGTGCAGGGGGCTTGGAATGCTATTGCTGTGCTGACAGAAATCTTTTCTCCCTCTCCCCCCCCCCAATAACTGAACCCTGATTTAATAAAAGTTTTCTCTTTAGTGAGTGAAAACTTTGAAGCTATAAAGCACTTGCAACCCATTTGTAGTCAGGTGTTACCATTATAGCACAGATAAGAGACACACAGGAAAAGCAAACAAAAAACTTTCTGTGGTGGAGGGAGTGAAGGGTGCTGGTAGGAAAGTGAACTTCCTTACCACTTTCAAGTTTAGTGTGAACCAAATCCATGTTATGAAAATCTAATTAGCTCAGCAGCTCTAGTTAGTTTCTCCCCATCATTGTGGGTCTGGGTGTTTTTAAAAGCCTGTATAACTTTTGAACATGCTGGGTCTTTCCATCATCATTTTAAAAGAAAATGGTAAATATATAATGTACATTGATTCATACAAATTAGATGATATGTCAATACTATGTGTTGTATTTATAATACTGAAGGCCTTCAGGACCACGAAATAAATGCTATTAATTCTGGCTGAACTTTGTTTAGAATATTTCACCGAGTCTGTACATTTCTATTGAAGGGATATTAATTTCTATTAAATTCCATCGGCTGTTTAAAATTTTTTATCGCTTATTCTCTTAATTCTATAGTCTTTTAGAATACATTCTATAGACACCTATTGAAGTTCTATACAGTTCTATTGGTTTTGTCACTATTAAATTCTACATGACTTCTCCGTAGTCACATGCAAAAAATGCATGCACATAGCTCAAGTACTCAGATAGCACTATGCGTATATGCAAGATGTGGGTTGCATGTACATGTGAGCAGAATCCGCATTTGTGCACACACTGGATACTTGCATGTCTAAATTATGTCCATTCAAGTGTATATACCCTTATGAAGATTTGAGCCTTACAGACAAACAAATAAGTATACACGTGCTCTTTTCCCAATGTACATGTTGTGTTTCCTTAACACACAACTTTTCATGGTCCTTAATTTGAGTAGGAGCAACTGTCCTGCAGTGCACCATGGAATAAGACTGACACACAAGAATGTTGGTAAGAAGCTGCTCTTTGTTTACTGGCCCCAGTCACAGGATGTGGTTACTAAAAGTTTTAACTGTCATATGCAAAGGGTCAATGTCCACTGTCTCACGTGGCTAGTGTAGTACAGAAAGTGAATAAGATTTGTTTAATGCCATTGAGCTCCAGCTTCATCAGGCCTCACCCAAAGCAGTGCCAGTCCAAAAACTTTCCTCCACTCATAATATTTTATTTTCTGGGCTAATGGTGTCTCCATAGCCAGAACTTCAAAGTACTGGCCACTAGCTTTTCTTTTTCAGCTGTTGTTTGCTTTACAATAGTTACACATCAGTGAAGGGGAAGGATTCAGCCACAAACGGTTACGTCAGACTCACTTCCATGACTATCCACATGGGTAGTGGTTGATTAGCCCCAGGAGGCCTACTGCAAGTGTAACACTGACAGACCCCAGGCATTGGTGGGCAGAATCGAACCAGGGATCTCTGGAGCTTAGCGCATGAGCCTCTACCGCATGAGCTAAAAGCCAACTGACAGTTAGCTAAGGCTGTAGAGCAGACCCATTTAATTCTCTCTCTTTAAGTGGTCACAGTGTCACTAGATGGGACAGAACACCACACCCAGACGGTGTGCATGTTACATCAGTTTTGTGTGATGTCCTCTTTCCAGCACCCTTTTGCTGCTCAGATCCAAAGTTATAGAACATCTCCTATGGGTAACAGGAGATTCCTATGTACTCTGTTTATTTGACCCTGCCTTGTCTCAGGTTTGATCCTGTAGACCAGAAGAGTTCCTTATGTTTCCACTATCAGGTAAGGTAGTGTCTTCAATGTCTGCTATCATGCGTCTGCCAGTAACCCAGATTTTTCAACAGAACTCTGTTCCTTGGCTAGAGCATTTGGGAACACACCCTAGCATCATGCTGGTAGTTATTTCTAAGGGCTCCTATGGACCCCAGTCAGACCTAGGCAGCAAGCATTCCTTAATTTTTCTCTTAAATTGGCAACATTGTGATGATGCAGTTCATAAGCCATCTCCATTCTCTGATATGCCAACGCATGAGTCTATGGATGATTAGGATTCTTGCCCAAACATCAGGAAATACAGCCTGACTCCAGTAGCACCGTTCTTTGTGGCATTGTATGCATGCATCAAAAATGCAACATGCTGACTCCAATTTGATTTCTGCTCCAGTCATAAGGTCTCTAGCATATTCAAATATGTCTAATTAAACTGCTCTGACTGAAAATCACCTTGTGGGTGATAAGGGGTTGTTCTGAACAATTCCTGCCATCCTTCAGAAGGTGACTTTCAAAATCCCTTGCTTGGACAGAGCATATCCAAGCTAGAAGTCCATACACTGAAATATATTTCTCCCATAGCACCTGAGCAACAGGAGTGGCTCTATAGTCTTGGGTTGGATATGCCTGTTCGTACTGAATAGAATAGTCAGGCACTATAAGAATGTTCCCAACATTCTTTTTGTCTACTTCTAGAGACAGGATGCCAGTGCATACCACATCCAAAGGTCTGCTGCTGGTAATGGTCTCCAGGCACACAGCTCTAGTTAGTAGAGTTTTTCTTTGAATCCACTGAGCACGTCTCACATTTCCAGTAGAACCTACTCCAAATAAGTTCCAGGGTTCTCTCCATTCCCAAATGTTCAAGGTTGTCATGCAGGGCTCTCATGGCAAGAGCTCTCCACTTCCTTGGCCGCACTAGTAGTTTTGCTGAATTTGTAAAGGGTCTGCTGTTATTTGGTGCAGCTCTTTCTTGATCAGCTTTACTTTGCTCCATTCTCTCAATAATAGTTTAACTTCTAGGGTAAACCAGGTAATTCTGGCTGGATTTTGTCCCTTCTTTTTAGCAGTCAGAGTGTCCTGGATATCATTGTCCTACAACTGGGCTTCTTGCCAGTCAGCCACATTGAGCTGAGGTAATGGAGATTGATCCAACACAACAGCGTTCAGAGGCTAATGGAATACTTTCAGAGGGCTGACCCAAAGTTTCTGTGATCCTAGGTGATTTATACTGTAAACAGTTCTTACTCCTTCCATAGGAATCACAACCATCTCTATTGCATGTGGGTGGCAGGATAATGCATCAGATCTATATCATTTCTCCCTGATTGGTACTGAATTCATATCTAGCTAGCCAAAGTGGATACCCATCTCTGCCCTGTAGCATCCAGGTTGGGACGTGTTAAGACATAAGTCAGTAAATTGTTGTCCATTCACTTTTGAAATTGAACAACATACAGATAATCTTCAAAAAGAAGAACAGGAGTACTTGTGGCACCTTAGAGACTAACAAATTTATTAGAGCATAAGCTTTCGTGGACTACAGCCCACTTGCATCCGAAGAAGTGGGCTGTAGTCCACGAAAGCTTATGCTCTAATAAATTTGTTAGTCTCTAAGGTGCCACAAGTA